>NW_021163926.1:0-18453 GCF_004324835.1 Dendronephthya gigantea | reverse complement strand
GACTTAAATCCTATCAGAAAAGATAACTAATGCCTTTACAGTTTATATGTAACGGTTAAAAGACACAGGATAAAAAATAACGAAGAAAATAACGAAATTCCAAAGGCGAGTTATATTTCCATTTTGTAATCCTGTGTAATTTGATATGATTTTAGAGCTGCACTGCAGTGTCAGGTTAACAGCAATATTGATTAATTTCTTGATTAGAAATTTTCGAGCTATATTTTGGTGGTATTTTTGTGCTTTTTAAATTAAACGGATTAATTTCAACATTAAAAAACCAAGATGATTTCATGATATCTGGTGATGGAAGCATGACAGCATGGGTCATAGCGCTAAGTATTATGCGAACACAATATTTCACTGGTGTTATAAAAAATAGATTTTTTTCTCCCTTTCCTATTATGTAATTGCATTTACCAATATATATGTAACTGTCAGGGTTGGGGGTATTATGTGAATATGAAAGAAAACAACCTGCATTTTGTTCTGTATCTTCTTGTGTTATAGAAGTCAAAATACATGCTGTTACTATACTGTATAGGCCCTTGTGATTCATATACAATTATAGTTTCAATTGTGTGATAGTTATGTTCTTGTAATCTCAATTGTAGATTCTATGGTATATAGAGTCGAATTGGCACGGCAAAATATCTTTGAGAATTGAAGTTTATGGCGGTTCTTCAGGTATGTTCTGGCAATTCACTGAAATACTATTTGTTCGCTAAGGAATGTTGTCCCATGGTAGCGGTACGCATGAACCTGGGATATCACAATGCTGATAGCCTCACAACCCTGGACAATAATATAATAATTTACTTGTTCCTTGTGTTTCAATTTTAGATCAAATAAAGTATGGCAACCCAGGAGTTGTTAACAATTATTACCTTTCTCTTATCACTGACTACACCTCCATCCATCGCTGTGCCATACATGGATTTGATGGACTGACATACCAAGCAAGGTAAATATTGCAGGCTACATGGTATATGTTCAGTTTATTATTATGTCATATTAGGACTGTTGGACATTATTTTTTTATTCAGTAATTCCCCTATATGGGAATGTGATAAAATTCGATGTTAACCCCCAAGTAAAGATCTCACAAAATCAATGGAAATAACGCTGTACCTCGACTGGTTTCAATTCTGGAGGAGCCGTGTATCACTGCATGAAAAACCGCGTATTCACAGGTGAATACGTGCGAATATGAGTTCGAATATGGTCCATATTCACACGTATTCACAGATATTCACTGTGAATATCCTCGGAATATTGGGGGTATTCCGATGTGATTACCTGTGAATAAAACACACCGCGTATTCTGACCTAGAATACCTTCGAATACTCTGTGAATATTTTTCAAGACCTAGTATTCACACTTCGGCATAGAAAATGTGATTGTACGCATGAATACGGGATAATCAACGAGTTATATTGTGTAAATATTGCAGGAAATGCGTTTATATACCACGGAATAGGCAAAGATTGTTTCAGTTCAATGCCGGTGTCAACTGTTGTCCAGAATTTCTTCTCATCACGGTCACAAATTGAAATTGCACTTGATTTGTTTAGGCGACAGACAATAAAGAGAATAAATGTTACCAAACGCACGATGATTTTTATTTGATTAATTTTTTTGCTGCCGCAGGGATGTCGAGTATCGTATATCGACCCTATATCCTCAGTCGATGAGCGCTGAGTAGCCTCGTAAGTCGTAAAAAAGCTGTATAAAAAGAGAAATATCCATCAATTTCTTTAATTACCTGTGTAAAAGAAGTTATATATAAAAAAAATACTTTTATTTTTGCTTGGATACGTAAACACATGGGTAGAAAGTTGATGATTCTGTATCGTCAAAAGCATCCGTAATATATACAGTTCAGTGTTGGGAAATCGTAGGAAATTTCCTTTAGGAAATTTCCTCTTCGACATGTTAGTGACAATTTTTGCGCCAAGGAATTGCGGCGAAATTGCGAATAAATGGCGAAATTCGGAGGTCGTATAACAATAACAAATAAATGTTTCCTCGCAAAAGTTGTCCAGTTCCCTTTGTTTACAAAACGATAACATGGCACAAATGTCAATTGGTTTCAACCAGGGCGCTTATATATAAATGCGTGGTTTCAACAGAAGTTCAAGCTGTTCAACTTTGAATTGTTAAAGATGTTCCATGCCCCAAAATAATTCTGTGGCGGCGCTAAAATCATGTAAGTTATTTAATAATAACAAGAGTTATGTCATACTATAGTCCTGAAACAACACAACACACAACAATAGTGCGAGGAACGCTTTTACGGCTGGGCTCATCACTTTTTTGTTTTTATTTAATAAAATAGATTACGATTGTGTTTATTGTAGCTAATTTGTACACAGCTAACTGTACCTGCTTGTAAATAAATAAATTGTATGATTGTTTTCATCAATCCTACCTCCATCACACACTAATTATAGTAGGTACAATGTTGCCATTTCAAAGCCATACTCAATACAAACAAAATTTAAAAGTTTGCCAATACTGAAAAGGGACATTACTTTCTTACCTACCACAAATATTCAGAAAGCTGCTGTAATCATAACTTTAACATAACATAACCCTTAGATAGAACGTTTCAAGATGCATTGAAATGAGGTGCATTGGTGCAATTTCATGAGGGTTTTTATATTTAGGCAAATTTATATATTATAGATATATTTGTTATATAATTGTCACAGAATAGCTAATGATTGATTGCCAAAAGATTGAAATCTTAACCAATCAGCTGCCCAAAGACAGAAATCTTAACAGCTTAGAAATCAAAGCCAGACTGTGTTTTTTAGTTATATATAATACATATTTTTTAACAAATAATGGCCTATATTTTTCCTTTTAGCATATATGAATTATATTTACACTAATATTTACCACAGAATAGCTATTGAACTGGTTGCCAAAAGATAGGAATCTTAACAACCAGCTGCCCAAAGACAGAATCTTAACAGCTTAGAAGTTCATGCTAGACTGTGTTTTTAAGTGAAGCCTTTAACATTGCCCTCATCATAATTTATAACTGAGATTGTTTACTGATTTGTTTGCAATTACTTTTCCGTACATAAATTATAATCACAATACTTAAAGAATATACCATTAAGTGTAGATGAGTTTACTACAGCTTCTCGATGTTTGCATACTAGGAGTAGCGTGTATATAAAGCTTAAGTTCATGGAAGAATTTGTTTCCATTTTTACCCTAATTGATTAGCTTCCAAATTATATGAATGGTGTGTACATTGTACATTGTACATATACATTCTCCTAGGAATATTATAATTTCATTACACTGCATAAATTCTATGCACAACAATAAAAACAAATGCCATGCATGCAACATCAGCTTTTACCATTATCATTAACCTTTCGATAATAATCTATTATAGCTTAAGAAAGTTTGCTATGTATTTTTGTTCATAATTGCTTTAAGGTGGTTTTAATTGTTTTTAGCCATCAGGGGTTGCAAGATTGAGAAAATTCCCAAAAGAGTTGGCCTTAACTTTGCTAAAGGTGAAGAGGATTTTTCACCCAGTGAAAGAAGTTCCTGATTCATTATCAGCTCACCTATAGTTTTTAATATCTTACCAAGTGAAAAAACATTACTTGCTTTGCTCAACAATTTACTATTAAGTATAATTTCTGACATACTCCAGGAGCAATGTTTCATATATACTAAAATAACATTGCTTATAAATTAACAATCAGCTGATGAAAGATTGAAAATCATAACAGCTTAGTAGAAGTTCATGATAGGCTGTGTTTTTGCTACATATTTTTGAACAATTTGTGATGTTCCAATAATATTTTATAAAATGTAACCTTGATAAAACACATTAACTGTGGATAAACCTACCATTGCAATGTGTATGACTGCTATGCAAATTAACATGGCAACCTAAAGATTATGCATGTTTGTTCATATTGATATTTTCCTTAATGGACAGACTTGAGGGACAATAAATGCCTAAACATTCGCACAGGCTGCGAACGCATAACCCATTAACCTCTTATCACCAGGTAATTTGTTAATAAAATGTTGAGATTACTCCCAACATGGTCATAGGGTATAGTCTATAGGCCGGCTATTGAATTCAACTGCACGATATTTAGTCACTCACGAAGAGTCCCTTACGCACAAACAGTATATGCGTTTTCGGTTTTGAACAATAAAAAATCCTTTGAAATACGGTTAATATTCGTTATCATTTACACGTATTAGCGAACATAAGGTGCTGTGGAAATCGCGCCATGCAATCTCATTTCTATTTCGCGCATTTTCTTCATCAGACTTCGTGGGAATCGTAGCATACAAATACTCGCCGGCATGCTCTTTAACTGCGACCAGAGTTTCCAGACTTTACCAAGCCCTTGGCATCCTTCACTCTCTTCCCTTATTTATAAGCGCCAAAAAGATTTCTTACAGCCACAAACGCACGATCTCCTCGTTCAATGTTTATTAAACTCGAAAGCGCGCTTTTTGGTTTTTGCGCCAAATTATTTATAAAATTCCACTTCAATTTTTCAGCATTCAAAATAAAGTTTAAAAATGTCAGCTGATGAATTTATTTTGTGGAAACACGGATTAAGTGAGATATTCCAAGTGTGAATATTGGTCAGAATACGCGGCATATTCACGGCGTATTCACACTTAGAATACTGAAGAATACGATGCCGTATTCACACTAATATTCCATGTCGGAATACGCTTGCAATATGTGTTTTATTCACACCCGTATTCACATGTGAATACCTTGGAATACGGCGCTTTTCATGCAGTGATGGCAAAATTATATGCATTATCATTTCATTTTTGTTGATGATTGTTCGATGGTGTTTTGGTGCCAGAAGATAACTGATACTAATTATTGGCCCACGTACTGAAGACACATAACATCCCAGATAATAGCAACAAGTGTTGGGAATGCGGATAAGTCGACAGGACATGGTCGCTTAAATGAGGCAGCTTCCTGGTCTGCACGGAAAAATAACCAGGACCAAATGCATTCGGCAAGAAAGATGTTTGTCGGAGCGATTTCACTCAAAGTCGTCGTGATTATAATTAGTGGGTGAAGACCTATTCTGTGTCCTGTAGTTCTGACGGGCAAAAATTCGATCATTACAAAATAAATGGACTAGTCAGGGTTAGCTGGATTAATAAGCAAGGCTTCTACAGATTACCCTGTCACGTTATATGCATCACATCATTTCCATGCGGTCATATATAACTTTTAATGTGTGATTAAGATTAATTGTTTAACAAATTATTCATTTCATTAGAGACTCGCTGGTGGAAAATGTCCTATCACCAACTGTAACCGCGCTTTACATCCGCATTCATCCAAAGACATGGTACGCAACATATCTTTGAGAATTGAAGTTTATAGCTGTTTTTCAGGTATGTTCTAGCAATTCACTGAAATACTATTTGTTCACTAAGGAATGAGAAATGACTGAGAGATCCATCTGACTGAAATATATAGCGAAAATTTTTCAATAAGTGGCTTATGTAAGAGCGAGTTTTTGATTTAGAAATAAATTCTTTACACCCTACCAGCGGGTTTGTCAGGTTTTTTACTAACTTAGGTGCATTGGAATACAAGTAAAAATAAGGCGTGTTTTAGAAGTTATACCTGGACGAGGAATCCAGCATATCATTATGAGGAACAAAGCTATTATAGCGGTATATACTCAGGGCTATCACAATCAAGTTTAGTGTTATCGCTTTATTTCAATGTTTGCTGCACGGTCGGATTCTCACAATTAAAAGAAAATCAAGCGAAAAGTTTCACACGTACAAAAGTATAGGTATGGAACTGGGGCCGGTTGTTCGAAAGATGGATAACTTATCCAACGGATAAGTCCTATCCAACGGATAAATCTGGATAGTTATCCATTGGATAAAAACGCGTTGCAGGAAGCGTGGATAGTGAAGTGGATAGCTACCCAATAGATAAGTTAAAATTTACCAGAAGAAAACAGTATTATTCTGAAATTTCGTACCACAACGTCAGCTGTTGCTAAGCATTTACAACATTGAATTCATAATCATTACGAATTCTCGAGTATAGTTACTGAATGGAAAAGGCTTGAACAAGTGATTTGCTCGAACTTTGCACTTCACATCATAGTGATTTTATTAATTAAACACATTGCAATTTTATTCCTTGACCTTGCAACGCTTTGCCTTTCGGTCCAATAGCAAATTTAGAAACACTATTTTAATGTTCGTGAATGAAATTACTTAGATATTAGCAAGTTTCCTTGGAATAGGTTGAATCTTTCTTTGCATATTCGCGTTTATAAACTGATTAGAAGCGTATAGTAAATTTACCACCTGTTATAAATGCGAGGATGTCCAAAAAATCGCCGGTCGAACGGAATGTGTAGGCAACGTGAAACGCTGCTGCGACAAATTGCACTTCGAAAACATTTTTAATATATAGTGAATACAATCATGATGTATTAGTTTGTTGAAACACAGTAAGAGGAATATTGCATTTTTGTCCTATTTTATATAAATGTTTACAGTGTTACCTTGTATCTTTGAATTTATCCACTGGATAGTGGATTTAAACCACCTCCGGACCTTGGATAAATTTATCCGGTAGATAGCGATTTTTATCCTCTGGATAAAGTTATACAAGCTTCGTGCAACCCAAATCACACGCTGGATAAAACTTATCCGTTGGATAGTGAGTTATCCGTTGGATAGCGACTTATCCACCTTTCGAACAACCGGCCCCTGTTCTTTTATTTATCGGAATAACTAGTGATGTGATCTTACATGAAGCATTTTCAGTCATGCTGCTAAATTGTCGTGCTGGCTACGCCACTGAGTATTTTATTTGCTCGCAGAGCCTCGTCTGCTGAACGTGACCGTCGGCCAGTCTTCACCATGTACGGTGACAGTTATTTTCTGCCTTTTAACTTGCCGACATGCAATGTTTCATTCCACGGTGAGTTTTCAACTTTACTGAAGGCGCTACAATACAATATGCAATTTTCCTTACAACTTGCAATGCAATTATAACTCCGAAGGATGTTAATTTGTAAAGAGTGTTCGAAATACTAAGGAAACGTTAGCAGATCGTAATAGATGTTCGTATTTGACAACTTTAGATGCCTCAGGAGTAGAATGGTTTTGCAATTTGCAAGGAAAGTTGCGTAGTGTAACAGCGCCTTGAGATTGTTTCGGAAAGCTAGTTAAATTTCGATGTAACTTGCAAACATGTAATGTTTCATTGCAATTGCGAGTTGAAAATAAGGGTCATTGGACGGAAGAACGGGACAAGTATCGTAGTTTTCAACATACCTTTTATAAGGGCGGAGACATTGATCTTCCATCCACGGTCGGTTTTATCATTTTTTCTGCTTTTTCTATCATTTCTTTATCCTACAAAAGACAAAAACCTTGTTAAATCGTGGATCAATCTAACACTTTTAAAAGCTTTCTCTCCTAACTGAACTAATTTTATTTATACCGTATAGTTCTATCAGTTCTAAATTGTCCTTCATGGAGGTCCAGTAGGGGTCATCCCGTATTGATGCAGTGTTACTACAGGAGGAAACCTGAACTAAACTGACTTTATTTATGCTGGATAGCTGTATCAGTTCTAAACTTCAACCAAACTAATTCTAACAATTCGAAAAAGCTGGGACTTCAGACGAAAAAGGTCAGCCGATTTTGAAAAATCTTAGATGCGGGGTGTTATAAGGCGGTTAGTAATTTCATCATCACCTTCATCCAAGGATGTTCCAGAGCTTCTGAAACCGTGATGCATTTTCTGTGACCAACAGTAAGCAGTTTTGTTATAAGATCCTTAGCTTCACTGCTAACATTCTTCCAGAGGTTGTTCGGAAATTTATACGACCCTTCTTTGACTTGTTTCTCCAATGGGTTATTTGCCTGCTTTGAAAATAAAGAAGATCCGGAAAGTCTAAAAGACGTTAACTTTTCATTGACGTACTCCAATTTTGAAATGAGGTTAAGCTACCTCCAGCTTCATTACAAATCGTGTTCACTACGTGAATTTGAGTAAACTGAAGTATATGGCATACCAAACATATAGTATAACTCCCAGGCTCCAGCAGTCACACGATTTCTTGTAGGATCGTTCTTCAGGCTACGGGATTAACATTTTGGTAGCGAGGTAACTTGGTGTACCACAGAGTGTTTCCATATAGGAATTCTGATCTAAAAAATTAATTGTTATCATTGAGATCTGTAACAATGAGAAATAACTGAACCTAAAACGTTTGCAGAATGCGCTCTGCTTTCGTAAAACGAAATCACGGACAAAACTCGGAATTGAGATTATAGTGACTTCCAGGATTTGCTGGCAATGGTCACATCGAATGGTTTCTTCAAAGACAATTTAAAGGGCAATTTAAACACAAGTTCAATACACAACCGACACACACCTTTATAAGCGTTTCATCATACGAGGAACACAATAAAACATTTTCTGGCTAAAGAAGAAAAAGTTAAATTATGGTCGTTAAAGTTTAGGATATAAAGACGTAGTGATAAATAAATTAGGGCGTGCTTACCTTCCAATCCCTGTTAGTGATGCCATTTTCATGTAAATGCTAAAAATACGAAACAGTATGAATAAAGTTAGTTTAGTTCAGGCTTCTGCAGTAACACTGGATCAATAACAGATGATCCTTAGCTTGGTGTCATTAAAAGCTCCAATCTCTTCGTGATATTTTCCATAAACTTTAGTCATCGCCTGTGAATGAAATATTCCAATTTGTTTAATTCATTCTTCGAAGGCTACACATGGCTACATTCGCGCTAAACGACATCCTCACCTGAAGGCACATTGCTTTCATAGTTGGTTTAGTTGTCAATAGGAATCAGTGATACAGATCGTTAGACAACTCGAGCCTGAAAACAAAATAGAAAAGTCGATCGAATCTTGAATGGTTTCATCCATGATTCTATACTTCTCTACTACATTCTGCAGGACAAATAACATTGCGTGAACTGTGCAGCAATATAGAGAATAGGGGGAAGCCAGACAGAAAAGCACATGGAAAGTAGTTTGAATATTTGCAAACCCTGATAGATAAATGTCGTGGACTCACACATTTGTTATCGGCGTCTCCTCGTCGTTTTGTTCCAACAAGACTCTCAAATAATAGTCACCTGATAGCAGAGATACGTTACTGAGTTTGATTCCTATCGAGGAATAAGGGGGGGACGCTTTATGAAGAACTGTTAAAAAGCTAGAGCAGTTAGGCTTATCACTAACCTATTTCAGTTCATCAGCTAAACATTCATACAGGACTTCAAACTAAAGGTGATTCCAAAAGACAACGTAGTTTCCACTCAGATCTTTTTCCATTGCAAATGCGTGCAAATCAGATTCGAGTGCCCCAGAAGTTCCTCTCGCGTCTGTCACATTGAAAACATAAGAAATTGTTTCATACTCTTTTACGAGAACAGTTTAGAGAAAGAGGTCAGGACTATTGAATTTGTCTTGTTATACTCATAGCGACAGAAATCCTCCATTACATTTCCATTTCCTATATTTTCAACGGAAACTAACCTTAACTTCGAGACTCACCTTGTAATTCCAAATCAGGTTGTACGCTGTCAGATCTTGACTGAATCTGTAAAAAAGATCCGCTTAAATATCATTGCTTTTTCATCTTTCAAACGACTAGAACATTTTCCCATTTTCTTAATATGAACACTTACTTTTAATAAAAAAACTGGATTTAAATTCTCACATTTTTCCTGGATTTGAATCCTATTTTTGTCCTCCAATGCGAGAGATATCCTTCAAGTTGATTCCTCAACGTTCCCCTCGTTTTTCCAGGCTCTAAGACACAAGTATAGCACGTGAAATAACAGGCTTATACGTACATGCAAGCATGCATTATGAAATTTTGGAACACGATTGTTGATTTAAAACGTACTTCTGCAAGCTTTACATTGTCACGAATTGATAAACGATCTTCTTCAGTCTCTGGTGGCTGAAGGAAAGATAAAAACTTTCCAACAAAATTGTTTCTTTACAAAAAGGTTTTACACTTCTGAATGAATTACCATTTAATTATTTCCTCAGTGGGGCAGTTGGCACAGTTTAAGGATGAATGATGGAGTTTAGTTACCAAAGCAGTTGATACCACTTAGTCATGAATACGATTGGTTAGTCAGAATCACCTCAATGGGTTTATGTAAATAATGGCCCTCGCAAAAAAGTTTTCAAAGATTTCTTACTTCGTCAGGGCTTTCAAGGTAATAGAGCAAACCAGCAGGCTGTGAAAATCGTATTCAAATTTATTACATAATTGTTTATGAACCAAAAATTATGAACAGGAAATCTCGCATTTAAACTTTCTTGTATATTTTAGACATTAAAAACTATAACTACTTTAATACGAACATTATTCTCGCAAGTAATGCCATTGCTGTTGGATGATGCTATGCCAACAATAATGATTATAAATTACTTATGGAGTATGCTTGTTAGTCTCAATTGAACTATTTACAGATGGCTAGTATATAGAGGATTATAAAATCACAAGTTTTAAGATGAATCTGAGAATGTTGCTAAAATACAACTCAGGTCCTGCGGATGGAATAGAGGCTATACCTCTGCAACAATTTGTTAATTTATCACACTAATTCGCACCTGTTCAATAGCGAACGTCTATCAGTGCTTTGCGTAAACATGGCCATGCGTAAGCGTTTTGGTAGAGCGCCCTCGGCAAGCGCCAGAACTTGTATTTTTGCCGCGGTTTCTTCATCAGCTTCCTAAAGTGAAGTTCTAACTAAATATTAACAGATGATTTTAGGCACTTCACACGATGCAGGAATATTCTTGAGGTTTTAAAGGGTCTTAATTTCGAGTGGTATTATACGCACTTCAAATTCAAGCAGGGAACAGTTGATGGAAAAATGAGTCAACTGTACGTCCTCAGTGACAAGAGCATTGCACCGGCATCGCAAAAGCGTAGGTTCGATTCCTGCCGGAGGATCTATAGTTCACTCATTTTTCCGTCATCTGTTCCTGGCTTGATTTGAAGTGTGTATAATACCTCTCAAAATTAAGACCCTTTAAAACCTCTTAAATATCAACTGAACTAATATGTACATTCATCACGGCTAAAAAAATGCAGAGCGTTATAAATGACGTTCGTCAAAGGCAGAAAATTCTCAATGGATGAATGAATGAATAAAACGTACCTCGATTATCGCCTTCAGAACCATGCCAGCACCTTTCACAATTGTTGTCGACGGATGCTGAAATTGTTGAGGAACGAATTCAAAACCACGATTGGTAAGAACCATTAGCGGGGCAATAGTAAAACATACATAAGCGAAGAAATGGTAAAATTGGTACTATTATTTAGTTTTGTCGTAAACCTACCTGGAACAATCGATAAATGCAATGACCCATTTCTAGACAAACAAATAACAGACTTCATGAGTTGCTCCTATGCATGGGTCAAGCTAGTGGACGTGGTAAACTTCACCAAAAAGGTAAAGAGAGAAAGGCTATTTAATCAACTCTCAACCTCAGTCAAAGAGCCATAAACTACCAAGAAGACAAGTTGAATGAAAAGTTCCTCAAATTTCTTTGTAGCATACCTGCAACTTTCTCCAGTAATTTCCCAAACTGTTCATCATCTGTTGTCTCACTAAGAGGAATATGCAATAGTCGATTTATTGTAACAGACTACATGAGTTGATTCAAAATATTGGAAGCAATCACACCTTACTATTAGTTTAACATGAATGTTCAACTTCACCCCCGTATTATTTTAATATATTGCAAAGCAACTAGAACAAACCTGTAAGGAGGACACAGAGCAAACGTCAGAAAATCAAGCAATCCACTTATAACTAAAACCCCAGTAGAACGAATATAGAAGAAAAGTTTTCATGGTTAATCTATTTCTTGTGTTTAGTTAGAAAGGTAGTTCAAATTAGAAAGGCAGTTGCTACGAATCACTTGCTGGGTTTTGCAAGGGAATTTCTCTTCCAAAACAAAGCTATATACATACAAGAGGGATGGAAAAATAAAATGCAAGGGTTCAGCATAGATTATAGGCAACCAACACCGCACATCTTACAACATTTATCGTGAGAATTTCCAACAAACTGCTTAGAAATTTTTCAGAGGATAACAAAGAGCTTTTGTTTATCTGTTCTTGTCGAATGTCATAGTTATCGTGCGTTGGCTATATAAAAAAACAGAATTGGTTTCGATAAAATTGGATCCTGTTAACATTCAGATTTCAAAGTTGGCTGAGTTTATGTGGATTGCAAGTTAAAGGGGTAACACTAATGACAGTGACAGATTTGGCAACATATTACCAGGAAATTCATCGTTAAAGTGTTGGCGCTTTCCTTTATACGGAAAAAACGGCCAGACCGGTCCTATTGTTGATCTCGGTACAGACAGATTACTGGTATTTTAGAGTGTTTCAAGAACTCTGCGTTCAAGTATATCGTTACTTGCATCTGTCTAGCTCGGAAATTTCGCAACTATATTCTTAACGAAATACTCTATTTTAAATTTAAATATGACCGGTCTGACCATTTTGGCCGCTTAAAGGAAAGCCCTCTCTTTACCTGCATCAGAGCACACAGTATGTCGACAGCGGCGTGAGTCACGGCTTCATTATTCCTCTTCAAAGCTTTCACAGTTTTCACACCAACCTTCTCATAGAAGCTGTAAAAACAAAACAGAAACACGGTCTAGAGAAAGTGAGCTGGTTGAGTAAACAGCGTGTGTTGTGGTTAAAGATAAACGTTTCTCACCTAGTGAGCGTTGTGAAACCTGCTTTGGATCCAACCTAATGTCTCAAAGCGTGAAACAGTGCTTCGAGATCTTTATCTGATATTTTGTTTTGGTCTCCTGCAAATAGACGAAACATTTTAACTATTTTATGTATATATTGAATACCTGTGAAGGTAATAGCAGTCAGAATATGTATATTTTAGGGGTGAACACTAAATATATTTATTGGCAAAGATATACAGTACCTTCGTGAGCAATGAGCATTGTGATGGCATTAATGATAAGTCTTTCTTTATTCTCCGGGAAAAGTCCTTACAAAATATTTAAAATCGTTTGAAATATATATTGGAGTTTAAAAGACTTAATATTCCAGCCGTACTTCTGGCGAGAAAAATTCAAATCTACCATTTCATGGATTCGGACCCAGTCAACTCAGCAACCAGAGTTACCGCAGCGTAGTCCCTAGGCCTCTTAACGTTCCTTATACGCGGCGAGGCGGGAACTGAGAGGCCTAGAACAAAATGTTTTGTATTTTGGCTATTTTGTCCCCACTTTCTGTATTGAGGTCAGTTTACGATCCACGACGCGGTTAACTGGCCTTGTTCGACGTCGCTAGTCAAATATTTGCTTGAAATAACCTACGGGATATTAATTATACTGTCAGGACTTCGAAATATCCATACAAACGTTTCAATGTCATTTGCTGTCGACGCTATCGACTATCAAGTAAACTCGAGTCCGTGCGTACATGGTTATGATTATAATAAGCTTCAATCTGCCAATTTAAATTATTCTCGCTTCCTTTATAACGATTATTGTTGTAAATCTAGGTCAACTAATGCATACTAAAATAAGCAGAAAACTAACGTGCGTATGAAAAACACGTGAGTGGAAAACAGCCTTAATCCAGATTTTGACAGAACATTAAAACTCAGTAAAAATGCAATAATATTCTCTACACAGGATTTTGTCTGCAGAAAAGTACAAAATAAGAAATTGTCAACTTACGTCTTGGGTGACTGCATGAAGTAGACCGCTGTAGGAAATATTGCAGTTAAATCTCTACACATCTTCGGTTAAATTTCCTGCAAGGAACCAGTAATAAGACAATATAAGCTTTTGGAGATATTTCAAAAATTTAAAGTGAAATAAAAAGAGAAATATTTCACCTGGAGACGCAGCGAGGAATTTTAAATGACTGCTTTCTACTTCTTCGTCAACAACGTTATACAATGGACCCCAACGATAACCTTGAAAAATATATCATCTTAAAAAAACAATTCTTCTTTTGCTGTATGTGATGTATTGGACTGACTAATAGGAATACCTGACGAGAAGTGTAATTGTTTGTGTGTTATATGAGATCCCATACGTCAGGAGGAGAATGAAATGAGGGTTCGTATTTACGGCAATCATAGCAGTGCGAGATTTTAATCAGGAAAATTTTGACCATAATTTTCGCTCAATCATCTATGAAAAAGCGTACAGTACCGTCTCTTCGTTGGGGTCGTTTTTACACAAACATCTCCATTTCCACTGCCTCTAACCCCGTGTAGCTAACCAGCCAATGATATATCCCTAGATTGAGTGAAATACAAACATTCAGAACAAGAAATATTTTATATAGCTTCATACAAAATCTGCTTTTTTAAACTACCTGTCGGAAGACGAGTAATTTCTCAGCTGACCGCTTGTGTATTCCAGCCCGAACAACTGAGGATGGTCTCGATAGCTAATTATTGAAAATATCTGACAGAAAAAGAAGTTTTAAAACTATGATATACTATAATACACAAGTCTTAACCAAACGGTATATTCTGGAAAGTAACTGCAAAAATAAAACTATTTTAAGTCGGCTGGATACTTTTTTGCAATTGGACATGTTCAAAATGGAAACGTGAAATAAAAAAGATGATAAAAGCAGTAAACTTGAATCCAGGTCAGAAGACATGGAGTGTTTGGAGTGTTTGGAGTGTTTGGAATGTTTGTTTTTTTTCTTTCAAGGTCTGAGATGACAATTACTGGAACTGACATGGAATGTCGCATGACTTACTGAGCTAAGGGGATGAAGGCTGACGATGTTGAACATATATTATAGTAATAATAGTTTATAGTTTATTATATATTATAGTAATAGAGTTGATGTTCGCGGGCATAAATGTGTTTTTGGCCCTCCTCGCGGAACACATTTTAACCCTCGCTACGCTCGGGCTAAAATGAGTTCGAAGTCGGGCCAAAAACACATTTATGACCGCGAACATCAACTCTATTGTTATATTATTATCACTATAACATACACATGAGTATATACAAAATTAGTAAAATACAATAATTAGTAAATAGATTTGAATAAATATAGTTCACCTGGTGCAAGGCACTTTTTAATGATAACTCCAAGCTTATACTTTCTGGATAATTTAATACATTCTATAGGGTTTAATGATCAATATAGGGATAAGTATCATAAAATTGTTTGGCTGTTGGGGTGTATAAACTATCAAAACTACAAAATTATATCCTGTCAAAATTTCGAATTCTAAAATAATGCCGGGTTTATGGTCATTTGAATTTGCTTGCTACTTTTATAATATGCAAAAAAGTAGACGGTAGACACTGATTTTAAGTTCAAATTTATAATATTTCGAAAATATATTATGCATTATTAATTATATAACATACCTTGAATAAATTTGAAGTTTTACATGATTCAAGAACATTTTCATTTGTATACCGAACTGTTTCGCCTTTGGATTTGATTCCGTTCATTAGTCAAAGTACACTTCAAGATGTCGGGCTTCCCTTCAAAATTGTCGAGGCCAGGGATATGACGGTGCTAGTGCTGTGTCCAGCCAGGTAAAAGGTATTTCTGAGAGAATATTAGAGAAAAACCCGAAGGCGTTGCATGTTCATTACTCCAGTCATCGTTTAAACCTTATTGTTGCCAAAGCGTGTTCAATTCTTCCAGTGAAAAATATTTGAGTCAGGCACAAAATATCGCCAGCTTTTTTATCAGTTTCCCTATCCGCTCACAGTATCTAAGTAAAAAGATGAAAGAGTTTGGTTTAACCCGTAACAAGCTCGCAAAGCCTTCCACGACACGATGGGTAGAACGAATAAGATCCCGCGATGGTTGTTTGGATGCATTCAAAGTTATCTACGAAACACTCAATTTTATGCAGTTTGGAGGATCGCAGGAAGGGCCATTTCCTAGATTAGCTAGTGACGCACAGTCTCATTTTCGCAACGTGGAGAAATTTGAATTTATGGCTGCTCTCATTATCACCCAACATGTTCTGGATCATACTTTGTCATTGACGGTCCAATTAAAGAAGAAAAAAAAATCGATATTGCGGAATCAATAAAACAGATTAATCTTTTAAAGGATGAAATGGCAAAACTACGTGCCTCTGTAGATTTATTCCACAATGAATACTACGACAAGCTGTAGGAATTAGCTAATAACCTCGACGTGGCTGAGTGTTTTCCCCGGGTATGTAAAGCTCAAACAAAATGTGATAATAATCGTACCAGTACAGCAGGTGGTTACAACAGATTATTAAGAGTCGTGCATAGGCCACGTGATAACGAAACATTCTGAGCTCATCAATGAACAATTGTAAAGGTTTTATTGTAACTCATAGGAAAACCTAAGGATATATTTTGTAAAATCTATTATATTACGAGTGTCTTTTCCTAAGTCTACCGACCCCTGAATTCCCCACGCTATCGTCACCCTGTAATAAATAAGTAACGTTGCAAGTCCTCACCTTCAACCACAAGGATTAAATTACGTAATTCGAAGTGCAAAATTGAGATTACCGGTTTCTAAGTTTACCGGTTTATAATGCTCAGTATTTAATAATCCGTATAAGACCAATTTATCATTATTATTACTTGACTTACGGATTCATTAAGTTTATCCTCGTCTTAACTCAAAAAAGTTTTCAAAGGACTTGCATCCAGAAGGGATTTACCAGGAACAGGCTAAAATTAAACAGATGTTGAGATTAATGCACGATGATGATTCGTGATCTTAAAATTGCTACCTTTTGAAACTCTTCACGAGTTAATAAGCCTTGACTGTTCCCTGTGAAAGAAAAATAGGTAAATATAGTCATATTATAATATATATTTCCTCCATATTGCAAAGGTAATTTCGCTTGCCTTCAGTTTCTTCCTTGTAAAACAGTGTCTTTGGAATCTGGTACGACATCAATCTGAAACGATTGTAAAATGAAAAAGCTAGTCTAAATCAAAGATCTCTTTCTTTTCTGCTTCCCCTGCCAGTCATGTTAGTAGCAATATAAGGGATGGATAGTGAATGTTCTTGCACGAAATAAATTTCATGCAAAGCGAGTTTGAAGAGAAATTCTTACCATAAAAGCGCTTGGTCCATATCTCGGACTACGACTCAAATATCGAGTTCGTTGAACAAATGCCGAACCAAGATTCAACTTTTGACCGGAATCTTGTAATAAAATCGACGAGGGTGAAGATCTGCCGTGTTCTGTAAGCAGCATCTTTTGTTCTGCGCTGTCTAAAATGTTGGCAGATAATTTGTTCATTTCGTAAATGCGCGAACAATGGCCGATCTGTTTTAACATTACAAACCTGACTCCTTGAGTTCGGTTTTCTTCATTTCAACATCATCCCGGGTATCTTCAATATTAGTTTCCTCATCTTCTCTACACGATGCGAGGCGATCTTTGACAAGATCTACAATCAATGTACGCTGTCTGTGCTCTTGCTAAGAAGTTCTGTTGTAGTTTCAAGGCGTTTTCTGGCTCCTTCTTTAATGAGTTCGGCCGATAAATCATCTGAAATACAACAATATCAATTTGACATTCCGCCAACGGAATGCCCAACCGAAACATTGAACAGGTTTGACCCATCGTTGACCTTACCAAAGAGTTGTTTTGGAATTAAACTTTCATAAATCTCAGTCTTTCACACCGCTGGTCGTCACAAGATGTTTGAGTCACAAGATTTCTGTACTGAGCCTACGGTACCAGTGGGCTTTAAATCGCGGGTAAGAAGGTCAGATGCTTTGGTATCGAATTTTGTGTTTGGCACCTGGCTAGAATCATCTGCACGAGTTTTTCTATCAGTTGAAGAAGCCTGGAAATGACAAATACGTTCCTAAGAGCTTTCACTAGAAGAATATTAAAACTTGGTCGCTCTTGCAAATATATCTATTGAAAATTCAGCAAGCAATCCCCCTGGCAATAGAATGACATGTGGACTTACTTTCGTAATAAATGGCACGAATTGTTTTCTTAACAATAGCGGACAGTTGACAAACCAGGATGAAATGACATTATCAGCAAGAGCTACAGTGTATTGAGAGTATCTAAGGTGAAACATATCAGTTCGTTTATATTTTAATCATTTTGACAAAACCAATAATAAAAAGTTTCAGATGTTATCGCGTTGAGCCAACTTCGATGATTCTGTGTAAGGCAAACATATTCCAAAGACTTGTTTCAACTGGATCGCTGTGAAGTATTTGTAATAAGCACAAAGCTGTTACAATGCGATTTAAACGATTTAAAAGAATGTTACCAACTTTTCGCCGAATACGATTGTGTGTTTACACAACCTAGCTCTCTTTAGGGGGTACATTGATATTTTGTAACAGATTTCATAATTTACGTAACTTCAA
>NW_021163925.1:0-18464 GCF_004324835.1 Dendronephthya gigantea | reverse complement strand
GTCTATCGAAAATTGGTTAGTTGCTAATCGATGTCGCATACTCCAAATTTCATATTTCAACTCGCCACAAAAGAACAAACGGCAAGTCTTATCATTGCGTCAAGTCTTATTGAAACCTAAGAGACGTAACTTGCCCTTTTTTGCGCCGCACTTTATTTATAATTTCAACTAAAATACAGTTATTATATCTATTATGAAATTTTAGGTATAGTTAAAATTAAAAATAAAATTTAAAATATTTTCTTACATTTAGAAGGGCTGTTGTCTGGTGATGGGCTAGCAGGCGATGAGTTTCCTTCGAGTGTTGAGTAGGAGACAGTGGAGAAGTCATAAAAATACGAGGAGTGTTGGCGACTAGCAGAAAATGGAGAACAAAATAAATTATTAAAACGCTTGTCCAAATACAGGTGAATATATATTTCTAATCTCAATCTATTTAGACACGTAGAAATGTAACATATCATACCGTTTAGCGGACTTAGTGTGTTTTCGTTGTCACTGCTGCTAAATCCAATTCCAACAGGCGAAGAGTACAGGCTAGATAACTGTGAGTGAACAGGAGTCGTTCAATCCCCAGGAGAGCTCGTCACTAAATATCATCATAAAAATTGTGTAGATATAGACTATAGTTCATGTACTATATTCAAGTATACAGATTGCTTATTTGTGATCTCTTACCACTTTGCGGACTCCTCGTGTTCTCATGGTTACTGCTGAATCCAATACCGATAGGCGAACTGCCTTCTATTTCTCTCTCTCGAAGAGTTTCAATAGTGGACGGCGACGCCGGTTCTGGCGAGGATGAAAATCCAAACCCGCAAGGCGACGACATAACTATACAACTAGAAATACATTGCATGCAGTGACCTCTCGCCGGACCTTAATGCAACAACATCATTTCCGAAACAGTGTGAAAATCATATTATATTTAACAAAATAAAGTATTTACAATAAAAAATAAAACATTTTAAAACAGAACAAATTTAATATTTACATAACAGTTAAAATAACAAACTCGCAATATTTGGCTACGTTGACATACAGTGATTTCTCATCGGGTAGTCGAATTGTTGAGAACGATATTAAGATTGAAAACATTATTGGCTCATTTTTCACATGCTGATATCTCATTAATTGTTTGATTGAATCGCCTTTTAACCCGTAATGTCAATTTTGCTTGTGTATAGAATGCGTGATGTTTAACGTTAAAAATCAATGATGGTATAGAGATTATATGTCAACGTAGCCTAGTCTGCACGTTTGAGAAGTTTAAGCACTAAACTTCTCAAACGTGCAGTTTGTAAATTGCATTGAGGGCTTTTGCTGCCCTCGTTTTTGTGTTGTGCGCCCAGTCTGCCGCTGGGGGCACACAACCCTTGTGTGGCCCCGCTGGCCACACAACCAACAAACAGCCCCTATAAGAAAAAAAAGTCACTATAAGAAAAAAAAAGTCATTATATACACGCCTAAAAACGATCAGGTTGATGCAACATTGATATGAACAGCATCGAACAATGTTGTGCTGCCCACATTGTTCAGAGTTGTTATCAACTTGGAACAATATTGTTGGAACTGAATCGGGTGTAACAATATTGTTCCAAGTTGATAACAACTCTGAACAATATGGGCAGCACAACATTGTTCGATGTTGATGCAACAACCTGATGAGTTTTTAGCCGTGTATATTATTTTCATACATTGTGATGGCCAGCGGCGTCTTTAGCAATGTTTAAATATTTGATTAGACCTTCTGAATTCTTTCTGTCACACCGGGCTTGGTATGTTTAGCCCTAGAGTCAAGGTTATATGCTTACAACATCACACCACTTTGCAATTGTTCACGTGACTATACAATACATGGCAATCCATAAGGTATTAAATACATACGCGATTGGCAGGCGCGAGCACGATGGCCCCGCACGCCACACTTGTAGCAACGCCCTAAGGTGGAATATCAAGAAATGATTGGTCTTCTGGCTAACTAAATTCGTGAATTAACTGACCATTGTCAATAAAACTTTATTAACCTGCAATATGTCCACGGAAACCTAAAAGAGAGGAGATGTCATTTTGAGCATCATTGCAATGTAACCATTATTGATCGAGTGTTATGTGTTTACATAGGTAATAACACTAATGAAATTATACAAATTAATACCTGGGAGCAAGCCTTTCCCCCGAAGAGCAGGGAGCGATGATGTTCTGAAATGTACGTAACAAACTTGGTTGACACATCGCGTAAATTAGGATATTAAATTGATAACAAAAAGTTTTTAAAAATTGGAAGCTATCTGGAAGCAAATGGTATACATTACATTTCAGTAAAATTAAATGATACAATAATACCTGGGGGCAAGCCTCTCCCTTGTGGTGCAGGGAGTGGATGATCTTCTGAAATGAAACAATAATACACAAATACATAGATGTGATTTTCAATAATGAACAAAATACATAGATGTGATTTTCATGCATCCACCACAAGGACAACATTTTTACAAAATGGGGGGGGGGGGGTACGTAAAATTATAGAAGGAAGGCAATTGGGTTGAGCTGGGTTGTGGTCTTTTAGCTCATTGGAAAATCTGTAACGGATAACAAAAATGTGAGGTTATATACCACAAATTATGTATATATATTTCTTTATATATGGCTAAGTCAATAATAATATTGTAAACTTGTGCATTGTTGATATAATTGTGGTGGCACAGGATTTACTGTGATAAAATGAGAGTATTTTAGTTGTGCACGGGGAGCTACAGGATTGCTCACCTGGCCCATCCACTGCCACGGCAGGTTGCTCTGCTTCTCTTAGATCTATGGTGAAGGGAAATTTGTGTATAAAATGTATTATACACTTTATTGTTGTGAGAAAAAATGAAAACAGTGCGACAAATGAATTAGATTAATACTTTGAATATTTTTTATTTACCTTCATCACCCTCTGCATCAACTTCAATTTCTAAAATGCAAGAGGCAAAATCTTTAATCAATATTTAGTACTTTGCTAAATTTATACTACAGTATGTGTGTAAATATGGCCAGAGTATTATAAAGGCCACACTAAATTGATTTATGTCTTTGAGAATGAATCTATGTTTCATATATATGGCATGTTTGTCATGTGCGAAAAGAAAAGGTTACCACAAATTATGTATTTCTTATATATGGCCAAGTGCCTATCTGTAAACATACCAAGTACTTCTTCTTCATTTTCCACTAAAATACATAGAAAAATCAGTAATAGTAAAAACGTTTACCATTACACTACAACCATGAGAAAAGTGGTTTGTAAACTGGTAGAAAAGAGGTTGAATCTTACTTTTTTCTCTCCTTGTAGATGATCTTATATGCCATCAACATAAAAATATATTGAGTAAACATATTTTAATACTATTTCAAAAGCACTATACGGTTAAAATACATTGTATACTCGAGGCAAGCTTAAAATTCCTTCAATATAGCTACTGAAATGTTATTTTTGAGAAAAGAAATGTATTAAAATAGCAAACTTACATTTTTTTAAATAATATTTATGACTTTTGTAGCTGTAAAATATATAAGAAATACAATAGTTTCATTAGTTTATTGAGAAAAGTTAAACACAAAAGACAATACGCGTCGGCGTTGGAAAAACATGCCAATTTTAAAATGCAATAAAAAGGATACAGAAGTTTCTCCCTAAAATATCTGTGCGTAAATTGGTAAATCAAATTGTCGACTGTGGAATAGTATATTATAATTTATTCGAGCGAATTTTGAAATGTTTAATATTTTATAAAGTTTTTTATTTTGAAAAAGACTTACCGCAGTCCAAAAACAGCAGGATATCGGCAGGATATTTTCGCGCTCTTTTTGAAATTTATGTTATACGTGAATTTTGCGTGTACTTTATTATTGTTACCAGGCAAATCACGAAATATCCCCGCGCGATGGTATTGTGGTTTTCATTTCATTGATTGTTATTGTAAATAGGTAACTTACCTGATTGATATAGTGTACATGTCAACAGCCACCCTCAAAAGCATAATACCTGATATCATGTCTAGTAACAGGCAATATGACACATGTACAGTTAATTGCCATCCTCAAAAACAAAAATTATAGAGGCAAAGTTGTAATAAGACATACAAACTTCACTTCTAAAATTGTGTCTAGTAGCAGGCGACTATTGATTTCCTCGAAAGCACATTGGTGCCCAGTATCATTAACAAAAGGATATAACAACTTACAATACAATCCATATCTTTATATGCATATATTCAATGCTTATGCCTCTGCTCGAGTCTTTTCTGCAAGCACACGAAGTCGTCGTTCCGCTTCTTGTCGCTTCTTCAAATTTTTATTCCTACCAATGACTTTCAGACGATCAAATGTCATAGGTTCAAACACAATATCATTAATTGATCTTACCCTAGATGCTGCCACAAATGTGCAGCCAGCAACTCTCTCCCCTTTACCTAAATCAACAACAGCCTTGGTTAGTGTCTGTCCTTGGGACTTGTGTATCGTCATTGCATACCTCAGCCGCAAGGGCAATTGTTGTCTTGACAAATACTTTCCATCCGCCATCCACTCAAACAGTCTTGGAGGCACAGGTAATCACTTTGAACATCTTGTAGAAATGCAGGGCCAGAATATGCTGGAAATGAACCAGTACTGCAATCGGTAGATTTGGTGGACCCATATTCTCTGCAAACCAAAATTGCTCAACAGTTCCAAAAGAGCCATTGCAAAGCCGACTTCTGCCCAAAGGTTACATGTCAGCATCACTTCTGCTTTGGTTGACAAAAAGAGGACAGCTTCCAAACCACCTGCTTCATCAGATGTTGCCGCACTTGCACCTCGACCAGAATGCCTTGCTTGAATTTTGACCAAGGGTTGTCAATCTCTAGCAACTTCTCATAATTATATTCAGCGACACTTTTTTTATCAAAGTACAGCCGGATTGCATCACTAAATCGATCCATTGAAACGTTAGGTCTGGAGTGCTGTATTAATAGTCTCCAGTCCATCTCGGTAACTTGTCCATCTCTCATTCTCATCAATAGCGCCCTGAATGCAACTACTTCTGGGTCTTCACCAATCTGTCGCATGACCTGCTCTAAAATGACTACATAATCAAATGTTAAATACATACTGTGACCATGGTCACTGATTACAGATCCATTACCTGCAATGTACATTGGTTTATCGCCTACAGGAGGTAACTGGCCGAAATCCCCCATTAGGATAATCGACATCCCCAAATGGGATATCCTCTTTTCCTGTACCTGCACGTAGTCTGTTGTCAAGCCATGAAAGCATCTGATGTCCAATCATTGACATTTCATCAATAATGAGAAACCTCTTACCTTCCAATCTGAGCTGCAATCTCTGTAAGGAATCGCCCTGTAATTCTCTGTATTCCCGAATCGGAAGTTGAGCTGCGGAATACAAAGTTTGACCACCAATACTGAATGCAGCAATTCCGGTGGTTGCTGTGACAATACATTGGTGTTGCAATACTTGCTTTAGGGCACTAATTAAATATGTCTTACCTGTGCCAGCAGTACCACTTACAATCATATGTAGTGGTTCACATTCATCATTAGCCATGGATGCAGTGATAATGTCAAATGCCAGTCGCTGTTTGTCATTCAAGGTCCCTGGGTCAACCACCACTTGTTGGTCACCTGTTTGATACTGCATACCTTGCTCCTCTGCATCCTTCTCTGTTTAGAAATCCACCCAGCAGATTCTCTCAACAAATCCCCAGGCACACATCTTGCTGCTTCGAACCAATCCACTGCTTCGTTATTTGCCATTTGATTTCCTGCATCCTCATAATGTTGGTTGAGTCTACATAACAACATCCAATCCTCAATTTGCTCTTCCTCATTAGGTTGATCCTGTTCGTCATCGCTTTCATCACTACTTTCATCAGTTCCATATGTTTCATCTGTCTGTGCAGCATGGACCATCTCTGTTTCAATAGAATACCCAAATACATTGTCTCTAGCAAAATCTGTCTGAAGAAATGAAGCATATGTGTTTAATAAACATCATCAGTTTCCTCCATATTGTCCCATGCATTTGATGACTTATCTTCCCATGGTTTAAACTTAATGAGTTGATACTTGCAGTATTTCCAAAGGTAGGGCTGCCAGGATTGGCTGTAAGCTTTGGAAATGTCCTGACAATATAAGGATTCACTCGTTTTGTCAACTCACCTCTGACTCTTGTGAACTGAGATGCATACTGCATCAAATTCAACTGAGATAACCCCTATACCTACTCTCCACTTTTGTCCGCTCTCCATAATCTTGAAGAACAGAATTCTGAAGTACTTCCTCTTGTGGATTTTCTGCATCAAGGATCACTTTTCTACTGTTTTCTAAAGAAACAGTAACAAAACTATACGTACAGCCTACCAAAGGCAAACTGAGTAACATATGGGCAGTCTCCTGAGCAGCCATGTCCCTATCACCAGCAACTTGAATCATTGCTTTCTTGATTGCAGAAGACACTTGGTCATCATTCTGTAATGAAGATACAGACAACTTCAGTATGTCAGAAGCAGATTTTGATCGTGGTTCCCCTTTCGCTGCATACTTGGCCATGTATCTTGCACATGCCTTTTCATCTACAATTACCTGCAAATCCACATTGGCCCGCCAATTCTCAAGCATGACCCTGTTGTGTGAATTCAGCCTCTCATCATTTCTCTTGGTTTGCAACTCTGAGTGTACAGATTTATTTTTCTTACCTCGAACCTCATAAATCAGTGCAGTCTCCTCTTGTAATGGTTTTGGGAACCCAAATCTGCACTCTGCAGGCAGGTCAACCCTCTTCTTTTTCAGGCAATACGCTGGACTGCATCTGGTGTGCCTCTCTACTGAATTTACTAACCTGTGATAATCAACATCATGATTATCAACTGATGTTGCTTTCACAGCAGAAGGGTGTGGATCTGGTAGTGTCCAGTTCTCATCAGGCAGATCATCATTAACTGTGGTCACAAGCCAGTCAACGTAACTTTAAAAGAAATAAAAATAACATGGTTATAACACCTAATTTATATATATTTTTCCATAATTGTAAATACTTTGCTGTTTACACTCTCAATTCCTTAGCATTAGGAAATATCAGTTTCTAAAGAAAATATACGGAATTTTGTTTTTTTTGTGAATGTATGTGGAAGCTGTATTTAGCAAAATTTGCAACATTGTAGCACATAGTAGGCTAAAACTAAAAGTCTGGGGAAAATGTTTTTTAAGTTTTCTACAGCACATACAAAGAATTTCTAATAATGCACATGCAGCTTATACCGTGGACACAATTTGCGTATTTATGTGGTGAGTGTAAATCATTTATAATACTTAAGATATACATACAAACCTTACCTAATTAGCTTTCTCTCCGCATCTTCACCCTCTCTGACAATTTCCTGGCAAGAGAATTCAAAATCGTCAGGGGACATTTCATTTTCTTTCTCTTTCTCAAGCACTGCTTGGCATGCACGTTTACGTAATAATCGAATATCTGGATCATTCTTTAATTTAGCACATCCATGAGCATGTATACTTCCTCTGGCCTGGTATTCAAACCTATACCAAAACCATTCAGCATCCAAGACACCTTCAAGCCAATGTTTGATGAACTTCTGTAGCCTTTGCATGAAAAACCAATCTGTCAGGTGTGGATTGTCTATCACTGCTTGTGCTCTTTCTGTTCTTGATGCCCCCTCGTTACTTTGCAATAGTCTTTGCAAGTCTGGCCACTAAAGGTAAAGAAAAAGGTAGGGCAACCTTTTTGTTCAATCAGGGCTAACAGTTCTTGCAGTCTCTGATACCAATACTGATTTGTACCCTGAATTTTTGAAACATAACGTTGCAAACGATTTACCATTTGATTTGCACCCATAGAGTTTACCATTGTTTTCAGCTCCTCCATAGTCATGTTTGCATCCGCTGGATGTTGCCGCAAGTAAATGTTAGCTTGTGACAACAACTGATGTCTCTGCTTCATATTCAACGCCCAGTATGGGAACCGGGGATGTGAGGCAAACCTCCATTCAAACTTACCATTTGGCAGCCTCTCTGCAAACTTCATCAGGTGTTTGAATGCCTCTGCCAAACTTTCCTCATGCTGCCTGACTCTGTTTGTTGGGTCACCTTTCCCATGGGGAAATAGTGTTGGAAATGCCATGCTTGCCAAACCATCTGTTTTAAACTCATTAACAGCATTACCTTCAGTTGAGGGCCAGTCTAAAGGGTCAACCTCATTCACTGCATCTTGAATAGCTGCACCATCCTTTCTTTGTCTTTGCCGCATAGGAATAAATGATGTACTGCCATTTCCTAAAACTAATTCTTCAACTGTTGCATTAGCACTCATTACAGGTTCTTGTGGGGGGCCCTCATTTTCAACATGAACTGGAAGTTCATTGTCATCAATAATATACCTTAGCTCTTCAGGGACACCATTTTCAGGTAGACTTTGGATAATATCCCTGTCAATCTCAATATCTTTGAAAAATGGATTGTTTGTTTTCAACCACAATATAGCTTCAAACACCCTGTGTCGACGAACTGTAAAATCTTTATGTGTTTCATCAGCACCCTGCCTTCGCACAATCATAACAGGCAAGTCAGCCACTTGTGCAGGCAACCTATTCAAAAAACTTTGAATATCCTGTGGTAAGTTTAGCACATGACCTTTGTAGCCCCTTTGCCCACCATGTTTTCTGTAGACTTGCATGATGGGGCAAACCCTTGAAATCAGCATTTCCTCTACCTGTGTCAAACCTCTCAATTGCTCTGGAACAGTACCTGGGTCCATGTCATTGCCAGCACTGAAATTCTTTGGTGATTTCTTGTCTCTTTGACACCGGTAGCAAACGAAGGGATCTGCTGCCAAGTTTTGCTTTGTCGGCCAAGTCTCTTTACAAATTGTACACTGCCGATGCTCTAAATGCTCTTGATCTAAATGAAAACTGTGCATTTCATTCTGAGGTTGTCAACATTTTTCCAACCACCTTCATGCAAATATTGGTCTGAACTACTTATAGCATCATCATTTGTACCATTCTCATCACACAGTCTTACCTGATCGTTTTCTGACTGTACCTGCTGTGGTATTGACCTTGTCTCATAGGATCTTTTCGCTCGTTTCCTCACATTTTCAAGCCTTTCTGCTCGCTTTTGGACACTTTCACGTCGCCTTCTCTCTCTTGCGTTAGCTCTATTTTCTTCCCTTTGCATCTCACTTTCTTCACTTGTACTTGCTTCTTTTCTCCGTTTATAAGCAGCCCTACGCTTCGCCAAGCGATTCTCCTTTTCTTCTGACGTTTCTTGTTGCAAAAGTAGTCGTGCATTTTCCCTTCGTCTCTCGAGTACCTTGCTGGAGCTCGCTTCAATTCTACGCTTATGAGAAGCCCTTCGCTTTGCCAAAGAACGTCCTTTCTCTTCCGACGTCTGCTGATGAGATTCTTCACGTCTTTTATCTCTTTTCTTTCCTCTTTCATCGCATGTACTTACCCTGACCATTTTTTTGTACGCATCTCTTCGCTTTGCTAACCTATGCTGCTTTTCCTCTGCCGTTTCTTTATCCATCTTGGCCTTATGATTAACCCTTCTTTTTGCCAGCATTTCCTCGTGATAACCTGCTTCCTTCTGCATCTCGGTTTCCAAATTGGACATTGATTTTAACGAAAAATTTGCTTGTCTTAAGCACAGTAGATTTTTTTTGTAAAAAGTTTTTAAATGGCTTTTTAAAAAGACAGTTAAATTGCTGACGCTGTATTTTAAATATAAACATTTTGTCTTGGCCAATCAGGATGATACTGGTTACCAGTGTTTACTCGTTCAAAATTTTGCGCATGCGCATATCTAACAAAACCACCCAACGTCGACCGTCCATGACAAAGAATTTGGACAACTTTGGATTCGGCTATGTTCTACCGGGTTCCGGGTGTAACTCCTAATCTCCGAGCGGAATTAGTACCCTCGCACGGCGCTCCGCGCCGGCTCGGGGATTATGCGTTTTGGTCTTTTACCGCATTCTTCAAAATATTTCTGACAAGCTTAGTTACGAAGTTAGGAAGCAGCCGGTTTTCACTAAGATCAGCTTACACCCTTCTAAGTTTTTAAATGTTTTCCGTTATTATGATTTTTGTCGCTAATTAGTATAAACGTTTTTGATTGGTTGAGTTTTGAACCTTTTAACAATGAAAAATTCCTCAGTTACCTACGGCTTTGTGTTCTCGAACGCTGATTCGTTGAGCCGCGAAGACGCTATCACCTTGTATGACGCTATCACCTTGTATGACGCTATCCGGCCTTGTATGACGCTAGAAAACCTTGCCAAAATATACTCTATTTCCTCTGCCAAAGACACCAGCAGTTTTGTTCAGCAAGGTTTATTCAGCAGTCAACAAACAGTATTTTAAAAAATGCCTTCTTTCAAATGGTCAATTCGAGTAAATGAGGACAAAGCGTACGTGTTTGTCAACGGTATTCGGCCATCCAAAAATAGTGTAGAATATTCGCATGTTCTGCGCGCTGAAGTGGGAAAATTTAAGAATCGCGTGGCTGTAAAGGTATGATTTTTAATTTTTTGAGTTTCTCACTGTGATTAATATAAAGATAATATTATATATTAAAGGGTATATAAAGGGTAAATATATTTGGTATTATATACTGTGGTATTGGTCTCTACCTGCTGAAATGAGATGCTGCGTGCACCAGCGACCTTTTGAGTCCTAGTTTTATATGTTTGTTGTAACGAATTAATAACCATATTGGCACTAGTTGTATAAAAATACAGTAAGGCGATTTTTAAAATACTTTTCCCCCACTCACTATAGTCCAGCGCCTAACTGCGCTTTCTGGGGTGTCATTGCCTTGAAAAAATCTGATACCTTCAATATCTGATATAGTTTAACTACAAGTAAAATCTCCTACCGAGGTTCACTTAGCTTTCGTTTAGCGTTCACAAGTCATATACCAAAATGCACGCCGTAACATAATCGCATGAAATTTAAATTTCATTATGAAGTATACACCCATCAAAATTAATATGGCTAAAGCCAAGGTTTAGTAATAATGGACTGTTATAGTTTATAAAACTCCATATTGAGCAGCCTGACTGAAATATAAAGTTTTATAGTTTTACAATGTTTAGCAGATTTCTATCTTGAGGTTGCAAAGTATAAATGATAGAATTCTGACAGTCTATGATAATGCTCGTGCTAGCTTTTCTAAAACAAGGAATGGCGCCTCGGCCCTCAGAAACCACCTATTTTACGACGGGGCGATAATGATTCGATTTTGAGACTATAAGTGCATGACTGGCATGCCTTTAATTGATCAGGGCGTATATAAGATAGGGCCATAGATTAAAAAATGAATGATAGGGCGGTGAAACGGTGATTTGGGCCCTGATCTACGTATGATGCGTGGGACCCCCCCGAACAAACACAACATGATAAACCATAGGCGGCCCTGAACTGATCTCGCTAATCTCGCTGACCTCGCGCGACCTCATGTTGTCTGAACAGTCTTATATTATGACAAGGTACGTCATCGCGCGAGGTCAGCGAGATCAGTTCTGGGCCGCCTATGGATAAACAAATATCCATTTCTACATTTAAGCCTTAAAATAACACAAATAGCTTTCGTTTAGTTGGAATTTTACATGCGTAAATTCTACGTCGTGAAAGATTAGTGATTAAAGTTTTAGGAAAATGATTCAGTGTCAAACGCAAAGTCAGCTTTTTTAAAATTAATTTAAAACCCTTGGTCCAAGGGTTGGAAACTTAGTCCTAGCATTTGTTTCTGTAAAATTTTTACACAGAAATATTGCTAGTGTGTTATAAACTGGGCACTACACAATGAATGAGCGCGTTATGGATGATAGTTTCACCTATTACATGCTTCAAATAATGATGCCAGCTATCCGTACATATATTAATACTGTATTTTGATTGATTCTATGTAAAAATTATTATTTTATTCATATTTTATAGTTGATTTTCGTTCGAGGGGCAGATGGCAAAAGAGAACACTGTTTCTTCTCCACAGGGAAATATGACTGGTCAGCAAGCAATGGGCTTTTCCGCGAAATTGTTGCGACTGAAAATGAGCAACAATGGGCTGCAAAATGCAATGAAGCCATTGAAAAGTTAGAAAAGCAAGATTGCGCTAATGATGGTCAAGATCAACAAAATCAAGGTGGATCCAAGGATTCCGAGCCTGTTTTAATCACTAATGAAGATGAAGCTATAAATTTAAAAAGGGGATCTTCATCTCTTGTGGAACAGCTGAGTACTCCCCTAACCAAGAAAAAGTGTCAAGATGAAGAGGCCAAAGAATTACAATACCAAACAAGAGCAAAAGAATGCGAAGTTGGTATGTAGAAATTAAATATATACATATGATATTTTTTGTTGAACCACTAAACCACAATGAATGTTAATTAATTTTTTACAGAAATTATCAAGTTTAAATTAAGGCTTAAATTATCAAGTCATTTTCTTAATTAAAATCCCTGCTACACAATTACTTCTTTCAATATGACCAGCTTTTTTTGCCCAATGGTTTCCTTTTTACCATTCTAGCTTACTCAAGTTGTATAAGTGCACCTTCATTTGGCAGTAATATCATGCATGTCTTTTCATAACTTTGAATAGATGAGCAATTCTATGTTCCGGTTGGCAATATTGAACTACCTCCAGCAGACAGAATGATCAGGAAAGTGGATGAAATATTTTTGGCCCAATTAAAGGAAAATATGGAAAGTAACCCCAATGGCTCATATGAACCTCTTTACTTGTTGGTAAAAGGTCTGAACAGAAAGGAGAACATTTCAAAATCAGATGTCAGCAGCTATCAGTATGAGGTACTTGGTGGTACGCATAACTTGTTGGCAACAAAGCAACTTTTAGAGAAGCACCCTGATAGTGAAGAGTATAAGGGAAGATATGCAAGAATATTTGTTAGGTTAACAAATTTTGAAGCTTTATGGCTGGCGTCAAGGCATAATAAGACTGGGTGTTTCCGTCATGAAATGACATTCAAAGATGAGGCAAGTTCTGTAGAAAGGCAATTCTAATATTGTTAAATATTAAGAGGGAGTGGTTGTTTGTTATAGTTTAACAGTCAGTCAACAAGTTACTTAAGGAACCCATTAGTGTCACAGTAGTAATGAGTACCCAACTTCTTAACTTATTCAACTTTGCTTTGTCAAATACCAGAAATTTTTCTCAAGTACATACCAAAATTGTCAATGGTAAATTATTGGTTATAGTGGTCTGAGTTACTTACGATAATAATTAGCAGTAATCTGCCACAGGCAATTGCAGTAGAAACTACCAAATTATTAATTGCAGCAGCAATCATTTGGGTGATTTACCAGTCAGTGGGTTAAAAAAGCTGTGATCACAAACATTTTTTTATTCTGCTGTAGGTGGAAGTTGCTCACAGGCAGTTGGAGATCATTGGTACAAAAAATGAGAACAATGATTTAGTTCCTAGTCAGCAATGGAGAGACAGATGTTCCCACATATTAGGAAAGACAGTGAGTAAACTTTTCAGTTTATTCAATTTGTAATATATTGTGAACACCAGGTGATTTTGCTTGCCAGTGAAAGTCTTGCCACCAGTGAATGGGTTATCAAAAGAAAGCAGATGTAATTATAATCTGTACTAAACCTAAACCTGTTTAATGAAATAATTTTAAATTAACTTGCTGATCAATAAAGCACTTACACTGAGTAATTAATATTCTTGTTAAATGTTGTACTTTTTTTAGAAGAAAAATCTTTCTGATGTATTTCTTAATTGTTGCTGCTCTCCCAGAAGATGGTTATCAGTCATTCCTTGAGATGTGCCGAAAATATGAAAAAGGTCTTCTGAAAGACCAGCGAGCAATGGCAAAGGACCTACAAGAAAAGCCGAGGTTCAAGCCATCATACATCAAATGCTTATTTGGCCTCGACGTTTCAGATCGTGTTGCTCTGTTGGGTCAGGTAAAGATATTTCTTCCATTTTTAGGCGTAAGATGCCCCTTAGCTTATTTTTTTGCCGCTGTGATCTGTTAAAAATTTTATTTACTAATTAACCACTTAGTTTATTAAAATATAATTGTGCCCTTTAAATTAAATCCAATCATCATTCTAAATCTGTTGTTTTTTTTAGGTTGCTGACCAAAGTAACAGTCTGGATGAACTGAAATTAGTGTGCAAGGAGTGCAAAGTACTGAAGCCTGTCCAAAAAGTGATTTCTTCATTTCTTGGATGTAAATGGGAATTGCTTAGTGCAAAATTGGGAGAGAAAGTCAGCGTTGACCAGTTAAGGAAATTTACAGTAAGTATACAGTATATGTATTATATCAGGCAGTTCGATATTTTGATCCAGGTTTGTAGAATGGAAAATATCCGCTCTTCTCTCTATGCTGAGGTTGAGTATTTGAACTGACTTCTAAATTAATAAATTCAAACTACAAGAAACATTTCAAACTACTAGTAGCTTGAAAATAAACATTAAATCAGCCCTGCTACATGTTCCTTGGAAGATTTCAATTTTCAATTCTGCTACCTATTTGATGACCATTTTAGTCTGCAAACATTTTTCTGTGTTTCGCACATTCAGTAGAGCTGTGTTTCTATTTACTAGGGAAAAGATGAAACCAACCTTATTTTCAGACAATACTTGGAATATCTGCAAAAGAGTCTGACCATCGAGGAATCAGACCAGCCACTAGTTGTATCACCCAATGTATTTCTGATGGACCAGGGAACAAGGGGCGTTGTCCACATGTGTGTTGACCCACTGGAACTGCAGCAAGGGGTCATACGGGCAAGAAAAAGGATTTTCATTAGCCTTATGTAAGCTTTCACCACATCAGGTACAGTATAGTGATGTAACATTGACCTAATGCACCAATAGTACTGTATATGTACAACTGTGATAATTGTGAAAAAGGTGTATACTGAACAATACTTTCTTTTTAAAAATGATTTTTTTAGGAAAATGAAGTGACAACATTTGCTGCAGGTTTGCTGGACCTAGTGGACCGTTTAAATTTTGGTGTGTGCCACATTTTCAACGTAGCAATAATGGGGGATATCCATCAATTAATGGAAATAAAAAAATGGATCGAGGAACACCGTGGAATCTGCGAACTTGGTTTCGCATGTGTTAAAGGAGTTAAACCATCAGGTATATATTAGCATATTAACGGGCAATGTATTCATGTTTAAAATAGTAAGATTTTAATGTTCACGTTTACGGCAAAGGGATAACCGTGTCTGTCGTAGAGAATTTATGCCTCAATTTTAATTCGCAAACTGCTCGAAGCTCTATCATCTAATAATTGGCCCCAAAATACTATCTTCAATAGTTTGTCGATTGCAGCTAGCCGCATGTCTGGTGTAATTGTCAATCGTAAGGTCCTTAATCATTTTGTTTAATCCACCTTTTGGGTTTCTGCTCACCATAGATTATTTTGTTAAAACAGCATCCTGGTATTTTCTAGAGGTTCTTGCGATGCAATGTTTTTATATTTTATTTTTGTAACAAAATTTAGTTAAACTTGTCTGCGTTTGTTATTTCTGCAATTCAACTGTAAAATTAGAAGTTCAAATTCACGTACACTCGAAAATACGTCAAATTTACACGCATAAAAGCATACCTACTGTAAACTGTAACCGTATTTTGCAATGCATACAACAAAATTAACTTACGCATTGTTCCTGCATTTTACAGGTCCTAGCCTTGGTATGGTACGGGCTGTAGAGGGGTTTCTCCTCTACCATGCGGCGCCTGGGCAACGGCTGCTGCAAGATCATTTTAATTTCACTGCCTGCACTGAGAATTTTATTATTGTAAGTCAAGAGCACAAGGAGTTGGAGGTGTGGCATTCTGTAGTTGAAATGTTCAGTAGACCAGGCGATTGGATTCTTGACGTGAATACGCCACAAGGTATGCAATTATACCAGTACTGATGAAATACTAATAATTTTTTTATGCACTGTTCACATTGTTGCTGCCGACTAGTTACAATGAATTATCTGGAAACAACAGGTGCAATCGTGTTGTTAATCGTTGATACAAAAAAATAATTTAACTTAAGGTGGCTCCCTACAGTTCTATGGTTGTATCGCGGTAATTTTGTCGCGCGCGAATTAGTACACGCAACACGCGTGGCTGATGTTGCACGCAGGGCGGATCTTTTAAAATTTATCATTGTGAACTTTTGATAAACACGCGCGGGCCTTCGCGGGACGTTGACTGGTCGCGCGAGGAAATTAAAATCCTGATTTTTGTGACGTCATAAACATAAAAATAAATGTATTTTTTTCGTTTTTCCTTCGGTAAATTCTTTTCAAACTTTACACAGTTTTCTGTAATCGTAAAATGCGTAAAATGTGCAAGTTTTAAGAAAATCGTACGAGCCGAATTTTTTTAAATTAAAAAACAGGATTTTTTGAGGATTTAAAAAAAAGTGCTCGTACGATTTTTTTTAAATGCTAACATTAGAAAGAATTATGGATAAGATTACTGTATGGAAAAAAGTAGAAAGTTTTACCGAAGAAAATTTCAAAAAAATATCTCAGAATCTGCAAATTGGCCCTTTTTAAAATCGTTATGTTACCATGGCAACGAGGATATTTTACGAAATTTTATATATTTCGTAATTTGCGATATCATAGCAGTTATGTGGCCAAGTTTCGTGATCATACTTTGTAAGATGATAAAATAATGGTCTTTCGAACACAATTGCGCATTACACAATCAAAACTGTAGGGAGCCACCTTAACCGCTTTTACTGTGAAGTTTCACTTTACACTGTTCTGATGGCTGGCGGATTCAAAGGACATAGTCAATCATCTAGTCAGTGGTGAAGGTCATTTCTGTTCGTAGTGGTTTATTCAACTATCTCAGCGCTTTGAACTTTATTTAGACAATTTCTTTTGTCTTATTTAAATGTTAATTAGGCTTTTCGTCAAGTTGACAAAAATTTCGAGAAACTTTCTTGTTAATGCAAAATTGAAACCTTTCAATATGGGAGCTAAAATGATAAGGTTGATTAGCTGTGTCCCACTATGCAACTTTACACTATCATTGGATCACTAGCTTTCTTCCTTCAGTTTATTCACCTATTCGCGCAGTATATTTTAAAGTAGTTTCCCGTAAAAAACATAATTAAATGTTATGCAGTATAACATTCCAACTAAATTGATCTATTTTTATGACTGTTTCAGTTGCTGGAGCTGCTGCAGCCATGAAGGAAGGCAGGAATGTTTTATGCTTAACACCAAATGAAGAAGAAGCAAGAAACGTATTGCGCAAAATTTTGTGATTTGAAAAACTAATTATATAATTCTATATACATGATTCTTTGCATTTGACTTTAGTATTTTGGTTGTGATGTGAAGGTCTGCAGGTAAACTAAATTTTGGCAGACTCAGTCAAGTCGCTTTAGGTTCTGGAATTCAGCTGCCCAATTTTTCACTGGTCGGTTTCGCTGCATGCATTGTCGGTTGATAAATAAGATTTTGACAGAATCAAGCCGTTTTAGGTGTCCGCTGTTGAAAACCCATAAAACGTTGATCGCGGACTAAAATTTGGCTCTAAAATCTCATCTCTGCTTAGATGTGTTTGATTTATGAATTATGCACATATGATTTAAACAAACAGTCAAACCAATATTTTTCTGAAATTGGGCTACACTCTGAAAAAGTGCTTTTCATTTCAGTACACGATCGGTGACAGTACAAACTGAAATTCAGCCTTTAATCTCGGTTCATTTAATTGTTTATATCAGATTTGTGACAAACTCACGCCGTTTATGGCGTCTGAAATTTAGCTTCTCAGTTTATCGCTTGTCGGTTAACATAAGATTTTGAATTTTTGGCAGGCTGAAACCATTTTAGGTGTCTGAAATTCAGATACCTTATTCATCTCAGGTCGGTTAAAATATACGATTTTGGCAGACTCAAACCGTTTAGGTGTCTGAAATTCAGATACCTTATTAATCTCAGGTCGGTTAAAATATACGATTTTGGCAGACTCAAACCGTTTAGGTGTCTGAAATTCCGATACCTTAATTTATCTCAGGTTGGTTAATATATAAGATTTTGGCAGACTCAAACCGTTTTAGGTGTCTGAAATTCAGATACCTTGTTTATCTCAGGTCGGTTAAAATATGCGAGTTTAGCAGACTCAAACCGTTTTAGGTGTCTGAAATTCAGCTTCCAAATTTATCGCTTGTCGGTTAACATTAAAATATTTTGAATTTTGGCAGACTCAAACCGTTTTAGGTGTCTGAAATTCAGACACCCTATTTATCTCAGGTCGGTTAAAATATGCGATTTTAGCAGACTCAAACCGTTTTAGGTGTCTGAAATTCAGCTTCCAAATTTATCGCTTGTCGGTTAACATTAAAATATTTTGAATTTTGGCAGACTCAAACCGTTTTAG
>NW_021163924.1:0-17500 GCF_004324835.1 Dendronephthya gigantea | reverse complement strand
GCTTAAGGAAGACAAAGTCAAACGATCTAAACAAGAAACAGTGTAGTGCCCGGACAATATGTTTAAATATTTGTAAATTGTTCTACTTTATTATATTGTTACAAGCGTTAATCCGTGTCTTAATTTATGCTCCAAGCATCGCGTTGTCCATAACACCAATATATATTTCCCTCTAAAAATGCATCATTTTTGCATTCGCCATACCCCCTTTTTCCTCCTTTGAGGAGCTTGGGCCTGAAATATCTCATTGAGCAGATGAGCATCTTTTCATGAACATTTATGAGCATATGCTCATAGGCCCGTTTGGGCCCTATGTGGCCTTATATGGCACTATTAGGCCCGATGGCCCGATTGCTGACTGCGCGTCCTAACCCGCGATATGGAAAATATTCCATTAAATATCTATGAGAGCAAGTAAAACAGGAAATCCAGGGAGAACAAGCCAACAGTGTACTAGCCAGTGTACTAGCTCGTTTTTTACTCAAACAACCACCTATGCGAAACAAGAATACGGTTACCATATGAACGTCAAAGAATCGCGCGAGTATAGGCGAACATTTGTGTTAAATAACTGTTGACATCACATATGTAAGACTACATTAACATATGTGACCTTCCACGGGAAAACATACGTTTACGCTATTTCGTTCGTTCAAAATATCGTTCGTTATCCGTTCGTTTGCCGTTCAAACGCTTCAAGCGTTCGTTTGAATGATTTTCGAGATCGTTCATCGTTCGAAATTGCCCGTTCGAACGCTTAGGAAAATCGTTCGAAAATTGGTCCAAAAGCGTTCAACGGTTTGATTTACCGTTCGTTGAAACGTTTGCCGGAATTTCGTTCAATCGCATTGGATTTGTTCAACATTCGATTAAACATTTGCAATGTTACACTTTAGAGAAGAAGCGCAGAATGTGTTACACAGAAATACTCCCAGAAATGTATTCAGTTCCTTAGTAGGCTTGTAAAGGAAATAGTAGGGTTATATCATTTTAGCCTAATCGAATGCTTTTTTGCGCTTCATGTTCTGGTTTATGCTTAGCGTCCTTTATTTCATTAGCGACAAATTTCACGTTATAAGCTTTCTTTTAAAAATTTATCGTTTTTGTGCTTCGGTAATGCACTGAATGGTTAGAATTTGTGTTTTAATATACTTCTGTAGCTTCCATAAAGCCAAAGTTCACCGCGCGCACAAACAACGTCGCAAGCCATATATTACAGCATTACGAGCCATAATATGCCTTGGCAAGGTGCTAATTAAGTTGCATAATTGTCGGAAGTCTGTAATGTATGTAAACAGACAAAACCAGATTTTAAATCAGTAAATTGAGGGATTTTGCGTGTTACATATTATCGCACTTGTAAATTTATTTACAAAGTGCGATAATTTAAGCTAATTTATTTACATCTGATAATCTGATAGCAGGGCCTCCGTCCGAAGCAGCTACTGATTAAATGTATTGAAAATAAAGGACCGCATCCTAGGACGAGAATGCGGTTCAGCATTTCAGCTCGTTGTCTTTAATGCAGTCTGACATGCAAATTATATACAACAATTGAAATACCCTAGCTAATATTTGAAGACATAAATACAGTGACCTAACGCGCGTTCGGTAGGGTTAGGACGAGAACTAAAATAAGGTTCCCCAGTTATTGGGGGCCAGAATAGATAACGAACATCATAGTATATGAGCAAACGTGATCAATGACAAACAGCGAATTAAGGGACCCGGCAGTACCAAGTATATCTCAAGACCCATCCTCTGTTCGTTATGCCACTGCATGAATATCCAAGCAATTTAAATATGACGCGTGCATCTAGTCTAAAACTGGAGCAGTGCCCCGCTTGCAAATTGTCTTATTTCCTTAAAAGGGTATATTTGTCTCACCAGATCTAAGCCATCTGGCTCGATTGTTGCTGGCATGTTGAAAGGTATCAATTGGCATAAATATAACTTATGGCATAAATATAACTCATGCATTGTAAATGTTTATTTAGACTCTTAATTCACAAAAAATTACTTCATATATGTTGATATATATGCACATTTCAGCACAATTCACTCCCCATGCATGTAGCTATATTTTGGTTGTGATTTGATTTCTCTCGACTAGCTCCTCGAATCGGAAACGTGGAACGCGGAAAAGTCTCAAATCGTACAAATCATAGAGACTGTATGAAAGTAATGAAGCTATATCAATGATGTTCATTGTGTGACATTGTTTATTACATAAAAAAACAAGAGTGTCGTACAATGAACATCATAATATTGCTCAGGGAAATTTAGCCTATAGGCTTTGATAATGCACAAAATATCATCTGGTCAACATAATTAGAGCTGTGGCCCGTGTGAAAAATATAACAAAACAGAAATTATGATCTATATTATACCATTTAAGTTTTGTTGATATTAAACTACCATAAACCATCAAGACGCCGTCTACAAATTCCGTGTTTTGTGAGATTGAGTTTAGCGCTATGTTTTAAGCAAGTGCGTGCAGCCTTGCGCACAACTGGCCCAAGCCAAGGACAAGTTGCCAAGCTAACGTGTACAAACATTTAAGTTTGACCTTTCGGATATTTCGCTTATATATATTTCGCCATACTTCATCAGAAAACGAACATTAGAATTTATCTTGCTTGGACAACATATCAGCTGCTTGGGCAACAGGAAATATTCACTAATTTTGATTTGGGCTCCTTTATTAGGAAATTACATTCCGGATATTAAATTGCAATTATGCATGGTCATTGCACCTTGAAGCCTGCCAGCTAGAGCGGCAAAATGAACAAATTTGAAATGGCGCCTATCAACTGTTTATGCGTATATGAGCGCGCGGGTAAAGATCTTTAACAGTAATTTCGCGAAGACTAAACCAAATATTTGCTGGATATTAACATCTATATGGAGAAGTCAAGGCGTTTTACCCCTGCATATAAAGGTATGAGACTATACGAAACATTAGCTATTATATAAGGCAAGTCATGACTGGCATACTTTATTAGGCGCGCTTGCAATTATTTCCCACCCAGCATTGAAATCAGGCTTATCGATGAAATCATCAACAGAATTCGTATTACGGTTGGCTCGATTTAAAGTTTTTTTTCCTTGAGTGTGTTTGCCTGGCTAACTGTAGCTCTCTATTGATCCATGCATATATCGAAATATGACACGCATTCGAAGTAAGATTTCATATAGATGATCATGCAATTGTATATAACAAGACGTTCTCAATTGCATTTTATGTATATATGCTAACGCGAGTAAAATGGAGTCGGATATAAATGCGCACTGCAATAATCCTTTAGATTACTTGCCATGGCCGGTGGAATCGAGTTGGGCCAGATCATCCAATCATTCCGAATAAACATGACATGAAAGGTTGCCAGACCTTTAAAATGGCTTGGCTGAGGTTAGAGTAGTTGTTAGCTTGGTGGTTACAATTTAATAGGATGCATTTACTCACATTGAAACAACAATTGTTTGCAAACTTTTCTGACATTTGTCAAAAAATATGTGGGTAGATGCTACCTTAATATATATATAATTATATGATATAAAAGTTTTCGCAAGACAAAATGGATTGATGCTTTGATGCATGCCTTAATCATCTGTCTGGGGAAATCTTGATTAGTTAATTTTATTGTAAGCAGGCGGCACAAATTGTGTCACAAGTAGATGTCTCGAAGATGTTAAGGATCGGGTGTTTCTTAAAATGGTGAGTATAAACTCCCCTGTGCATGCATTTGGCATTGTCGTTTCTATATGGGCGGCAGCATTGCTATAAGCTTTGCAGAAAAAAATTATTTGCACTCTTTGTGATTTAAAAACTCGGTTTCTATATGGGCCGTGTGCTATTGCTATATGCTTTAGTAAAAATAATGTGCACTTTTGTCTTGCTGCCGGGGTTGAGTATTAAGTTGCTTTGCAGGGCGGATTTTCGGACCTTTAGGATTGCGGATTGCCGCGGTCGTTTGAAATGAAGATTTCGAAAATTATCCCACTAATTTATGCGTTCTATTTCTTTGGGTCACTATTGTTAGGCTCATGCAGTTAGCTTAGGCATTTTTACACAGTTAACTATGTAGATGGTCGAATATATGGGGGGAATGAATATAGTGACCACCAATAATTTAGTTAGATCACAAGTATTAATTAGCGACTTGTTATACTGGTTAAAAATCATAACACATGCATATGTGATCGTATGGTCACAAAATATGTAACTAATATGAAAAAATATGGCGGCAGAAATAGCGACATTGCAGCTTTAGCTTTGCGAAGAAATATAGCGATGGTGCATGCAATCGACAAAATAGATTATTGTCAAATTTTAAAATATTCTTAAGGTAATGATGCCCTTAGTTGCTAGTGACTTGCTACTGACAGTACTGTGTATAGGCGACATTCCGCGACAAGCTTGACCGCGGCTAAAGCTAGGCTACTGGTGTTGCTGCACGGAACATATTGTGTGCACTAGGTAAATATCCAAGCCTATATTTTAAATATTTTATTACCGCAATGCATTGCTGAAATTGAAATATGGATTTCATGTGTATAAATGGTGTGGATATTTAATGTAGTATTTATACCAAATAAGTTTTGACAGCATGCAAGCACACGTTACTACGCTGGTTCGCATACAAACGAACTTTGCGTATGCGATATTCTGTATTAATGTTTGGTTATCATCGGTAAACAACTTGATCCTTGCGCTAATTAATTTAATCGTTTGCGCGTCAAAGAGTATAAACAAAAGTGTACAATGGAATCTCTTGTGTTTAGTTTAACATAAAGTATGTATCCAGTAGCTGAAACTCAACCAAACTGAGACGGCAATTTTTGTTTACTGTCGGTTTACAGCCGTGTTAATAAAACGGATGCATGCTGTATCGCCTGTATGTCTTTGTTTATATGTCTTTAACCACTCATACATAGAGTTTGTTCGTGGAAAAATTTACAAAACCTGTAACGATGTTGCAAATGAACACGCGCTGAATATTTTGATGGGTATAGTTGCAGATGATGCATTAATTTGACATAACGATGATAATATATACTAATAACTGAAGGCTTTCTAACGATTAACCCGAATTTTGATGCAAAACGCCAATGTATATATGTATATAAAGTATAAAATAATGGGATTTAGGTAGTATAGCTAATAATTTTAGTTAAACATTCAAATGAAGGTATAGCTATTTATGTACACACATACTTGGAACAACACATGTTACTTGTTTGAAAATATTTCCTATTCTTTTAATTAGATAAATTAGTCAATAATATCTTGCGTCAATTATACGCGCAACAGGCGTTCAGACAAATTCGTTAAAACCGTTCATAAACATAAATCGTTCAAACGGCTTCAGATTGAACGTTTATTTATCCGTTCGTATTCTCGACTTTAAACGTTCACATTTTTAGCTGAATTCGTCAAAACGTTTTCTGGGTTCGTTGAAACGTTATTACAGATCGTTCACTACCCGTTCGTTATCCGTTCGTTTTGCCGTTTCAACGAAATATCGTTAACGTACGTTTTCCCGTGAAGGTCACATATCGTATGGGCGTTATATTCGTATACATATAATAAAAGATGTGTACGTATACGACGTATAGATTTGCAGTGTTGCAGAGGAATGTTCTAAGGGAACATTTATTCCCCAATGTTTAATCGAATATTTGTCCATATTCGGGTGTTAAGATGCCCATGCAGTCAGCAATCGGGCCATCGTGCCTAATAGGGTCATATAAGGCCATATAAGTCCCAAACGGGCCTATGAGCACATGCTCATAAATGCTCATGAGCAGATGCTCATCCGCTCATGAGATATTTCAGGCCCAAACTCCTCAAAGGAGGAAAAAGGGGGTATTGCGAATGCGAAAATGTGTGCATTTTTAGAGCGAATCGAAATATATTGGTGTTATGGACAACGCGATGCTTGAAGCATAAATTAAGACACGTATTAACGCTTGTAACAATGTAATTAAGTAGAACGATTTTACAAATATTTTAAACATATTGTCCGGGCACTACACTGTTTTCTTGTTTAGATCGTTTGACTTTTTCTTCCGTAAGCAAGAGTTTGCATTGAAAAGCCCGGACTTGTCCGGGTTAGGACGCCTAGTCATGCAGCAATCGGGCCATCGGGCCTAATAGTGCCATATAAGGCCATATAGGGCCCAAACGGGCCTAATAAAATACCTGACTTACGAAAAAAATGAGCCAATTATTATTAGGAATTTGTTGAGCAATCATCTAAATATGCGTCGCACTCGTAGGAGCTGTCCTGTGTTTAGCTGTGGTAGTACAAATTTAGCAAGGTTAGCAAATCATCTCGACCAAGTACACGATATGGGCACAGAGGAACGCAAGGATGGTTAAAGTGGAGTAAGAAAGGAATATGTGTACCTCGACAGAGTAAAGAACCAAAGGAATTCGATATGGAGGAGTGTCTGGAAAATTTATTAGAGCGCGATGGAGAGAAATTTATTATCAAGAAGAGATGGAGAGAAACTTTAATGTTTACCTAAGCACTGCAAACGAACAACCTCTATCTAGGGGGAAACGAAGAAAGTACATAAGGGATTGCTAACATTTTAGTTTGTGTGAATGTACTGGACTAGGAAAAAGTACCGTTGAGCAGATTAGCACATCCTCATAACTACACATGAGCAGACATCTGCTCATAAAACTGCGTTGCTGCTCGATAACAAGGCATTTACACACTTCTAGTGCTAAGGGGATGAGCTGCCAATTTTGCAGAGGATATTTCAGCCGCAGTTACAATCAGCGCAGACCCGAACGGGAGTATTGCCTACTACGAGAACAAGAAAGAAACATGTCTCAAACAGACTCGGACAGTCAAGAAAGTGATTTCCAAGATGATGTCTCGACCACTTCCACTCAGCAATCTGGAAGTTCGACGACAACGGACTCAGAATGTGAAGAAGAATTGGATCCCTGGATGCCGTTAATAGAAGAAGCATAACATAGAAGTAACACAGTATTCAAGGAAATGAAAGAAAGCCTTATAAACAGTGGTTTTGATGAGCACTATGCTAAAAGAAAGCTTACTTCAATGCCATGCTAGACTCCAGGAAGAATTAGAAAATATCTATTTAAAGCGCCATTTGTGGATGAGACAACTGAAGAAAGATCCGGTACATAAGAAAATATGTTTATTACAAATGATGATTTTGACCAAGAAGAAGCAATAGAAGGTGCCGTTGATAAGCGAAAGTTTCTTATTAAGAAGTTTTTAAACGATGTGAACATGTGAAGGAAAACAAAGGCAGAGATGATGATGACGACGACGATGATATGTTCTAAGTATCCTGAACCAGCTTTGGTCATACCAAAATGACCCACTCGTGTCAGGTTTTATTGTCTCCTTTACCAAGCCGTCTACCCTTAAGTACACGGTTAAAACGGAGCTGTTGGAAGAACGCGATTGTATTATCAAGAATCAAATAGGTTAAAAGGTCTTAATTTCGAGTGGTATTATACACACTTCAAATTCAAGCCAGGAACAGCGGATGGAAAAATGAGTCAAATATACGTTCTCAATGGCAAGGGCATTTCACCGGCATCGCAAAAGCGTAGGTTCGATTCTTGCCATGATCTGTTCAAAAACAACACACGAGTCAGAACGCGAGTGAACACGAATGAACACCAGTGGACACGAGTCAGAATACGACTCAAGAAATATGAACGCTTGTGAACACCAGTTAAAAAATCATCAACACGAATGAACACGAGTGAACACGGGTCAAAAAATCATGAACACGAACCAAAGATCACGAACACGAGTGAACACGAATAAAAAAATCATGAACACGAATGAACACGAGTCAAAAAATCATGAACACGAACCAAAGATCACGAACACGAGTGAACAGGAATAAAAAAATTATGAACACGAAGGAAAGCTCACGAACAGAAGTGGAAATCGCATGAAAACGTGGAAATCGCAAGAAACATGCCAGCCCCATCAACTTTAGGCTGGTTTCCACGAGGGGCGTGTTTAATTATTAAAACAGTAATAAGAATACAGTATAGGTTTCACACACAGGTAACTAGGACGCATTTCAGTGTGCAACAACAATTGATTTAAACTAACGAGCGACTCAGCTGATTTTGCTTCGTTTGTGAGCCGATTCCAAAGCATAGCGCGGCTATATTTGAAACTTTTTTAAGGTATTCTCGATTCGGCCTTGGGATCCTATTTCTCTTCTCACGAAAGACTCCCGAAGAGCGGGCGCAGTATGGTTATTAAGTATCTTGTACATTAATACTGACTTAGCATCAGACCGTCTAGTTTCAAGAGGTTCATAATTTGCACTGTTAAAACCCTCGCTGCACGAAACTGAACTCTTTGCAACTAAATTGAAATCTCTGAGCAGATTGCCACAAGTATCCCACAGGGGCGAGCAGTAATCGAAGTAGGGCTGCACAAGACTTTTTCCGGGGAACAGGGAACAGTGGAATGGGAGAACCGAGAGACAGGGGAATTCCCTCAGGATCTCACCAAATCCTTTTTTAGCAAATGTTTTATTTTAAATTAAGTGAAATATTCGCGAAACATTACCTTAATATATGACACGTTGTTTATGTAAATTGTAATGGAGAATTCTAGATTCACATGCACACGCCTTTAATTTTGGACAGTTTATTCCAATAGGTTATTTCAAGGTTTAATTTTTCCTATAATACTTTATACAATTACTCGATGAGGCTAGCATAATACGTAACAATTATTGAATGGAGTTGAACACAATATGAAAATATTATCAGCCGGTGAGCTAGTGTACTTCATGTGACAAGGTATTATCTACTAACTAATTTGGTCATGGTAAGGGTCATGCAAGAATGTCAATCATCAGTAATCAATATGACAATCCAAAACTAATATTTAACTGCATGCGTAACTGTTTTAAGGCATCTGACTAGAAAAAAGCAGAAACAGGAGCACTTACATAACAAAAATGACCCGCTTTTCTAGATGTCCAAAAGAAAACTAATTTATCGGGAAACGACGAAAAGAAGAAAAAAGCGCGAGAGAACTAAACTGTGGATCTCACGGAGGACGATGAAATCTTTTTTCCAACAATAAAAAGAGGAAACAGCGAAGAAAATTATCACATTTTCCAGTGATCCCGAATCAGTCAACTCATGAGAACAGTGAAAATGATAATACGTCTTACTCATTTGACATTGATTTGCCTAATCTTGTCCATTACAGGGGTGATAAAAGGCTTCCAATTTACAGTCATTCCAGCCCTGACATTAAAAAAATATTCCAGATCTGTGTTGCACAGTGTTGCTCCTGAGCAACAATCTTTCATAATTTAATTAAAATTCGGCAATTAGCTGTTATCATCGTGGGTCCCCTGTAGGTTCAAGAGAAGCATCTAATAATTTATTATGCATGCAGGGATAGCTATATTTTGCTTATACAAAGTATTCTGAATAAATTTTCTTCGACCACGCTGTAAAATGGCGGACTGTTACGACGCTCAAACTTCAATGTAATTAAACACTAAGGTAAGCTGTGTTTTACTTGAGTTTTATATTGAAATATTATATTTAATAGTATATTGATGTATCTTGAATACTCTTTGGACAGATTTTGCGATTTATTTTGCCGAAAATAATGCATTATTAATCGTTGCTGTGAAGCAACATCATGCAGTACGGTTGTACGGGATACAAATATGTTACAAATTAGTAAAGAACCACATGGTTTTCGACGGCTTTTACTAGAAAATATGACCTTATATACACTTAAAAAAGCGTGTAAAGCGTTTATGTATTGAATTCAATGAAATATAGGCAAAAATATGGTGCTATTCAAACGACATGATTATATTATTCATATTTTGAATGCTAGAATACAGATACAGTGGGGTATCAACAATACTTGCTAGCTTCACATGATATAATTTGAATTTTTTTGTTTTTTAGGCAAATGGCAAATAGTATTTCAACAGCAAGTTTTTATGGGAAGAGTCGTAATCAAAGAATTCGGTGAATTGATGATAGCAGTTCAGAGGAGGACAATTCAGAACAGGCCTTAGAAAATCTGGGTTTGTCAAATGATGAAACTTTTATTCCCGACAATGATGTTGATGAATCAAGTGATTATGATTCAGAGGATGAAGAGCAAAATAATGATGCACCACAACCATCAGGTGAAAAGAGCTCAAAGAATAAAAGTAAAGAAACATCTTACCGATGGCAGAGAAAATTGCCAGCTGATGTTGATACTATGTTTACTGGAGCCCCCTTTCCTGATCCACCTGAAAATGAACTGACACCTATTGAATATTTCAAACAATTTTTTGGCGATGAACTTCTTGATCATATTGTTGATCAAAGTAACCTGTATTCGGTGCAAAAAAGTGGAAAATCAGTTCAGATGACCAAACATGAACTAGAGCAGTATTTTGGAATACTGTTGATGATGGGTGTAATCAAGCAACCTCAGTATAGAATGTATTGGAGCAATGGCACTCGTATTCCATCGATTGCTGACACAATGAGTGTGGGCCGGTTCGACAAACTGAAGCAGTACCTGCATTGCAATGACAATACAGAAATGCTCCCAAGAGATAATCCCAACCACGACAAATTATTCAAAGTGAGACCAGTGATTGATTCCGTCTTGGAGAAATGCAAGCTACTCCCCCAGGAAGAAAAGCACTCGATTGATGAACAAATCATTCCTACAAAGTGTAGAACTGGTCTACGACAATATCTCCCAAAGAAGCCACACAAATGGGGTATAAAGGTGTGGGCAAGATGTGGAGTTAGTGGCATGGTGTATGATTTTCAAATATACACTGGAAGTGGCTCTGGATCAAAGGACGATGATCCCTTCCTAGGAGTAGGTGGCAATGTTGTCAGGCATTTGTGTTGTTCCCTTCCAAAGAATGTTGGGCACAAAGTGTATTTTGACAATTTTTCCTCAGTCCATCTACTACGGCATCTAGAACAAGCAAGAATCTGGGCTGTTGCTACGATTAGAGCTGATCGATTGAAAGGGGCGGAAAAATTGCTAAACAACAAAAAAGAGTTGAGCAAGAAAGGACGGGGTTCTTCTGACTGGTGTGTTGATGCTGATACAAATATTACTATAGTGAGATGGATGGATAATGGCTTGGTTCAGTTGATCTCCAACCATGTAGGAAATTCCATGGGAACACCAGCTAAGCGATGGTCAACGAAAGAGAAAAAGCATGTTGAAATACCAAGACCCCAGATAGTTGAGGAATATAATGAGCACATGGGTGGTGTCGACTTATGTGATATGCTGATGGCCTTGTATCGAATCAAGTTACGCTCCACAAAATTCTACATGCACATCCTATACTATTGCCTCAACCTTTCAATTGTCAATGGTTGGCTGCTCTATCGAAGACATGCATCCCAGAAAAATGTACCAGGAAAAGCCCAAATGGATCTCCTAAAATTTCAGACACAAGTTGCAACTGCCCTACTTATGGTGGACAAGGTCAGAAAACCACAGCGCGGCCGACCGTCTATGACCCCTCCAAAGAAGAAAACCAAGTGTCATGTAATCCCTACTCCCATAGCTGATGTGAGATATGATGGGGTTGGACATATGCCTGATTTTAGTGAGAAAAAACAGCGCTGTCGCCATTGTCCAAAAGGATATTCATTTATTCAATGTACAAAGTGCCAAGTCCACCTATGTTTGGTGAGAGGGAAGAACTGTTTTAAAGACTTTCATTGTAAGTAATTGTAAATAGTATTGTAAATAATTGTAAATCATAGTCCATAGCATAATTACTCCAGGAAAATAAGAGACTTCAGAACAATATAGCACTATCTCAAAGTGCTAAGTCCACCTATGCTTGGTGATAGGGAAGAACTGTTTTAGAAGTCTTTGAAGACTTCCATTGTAAATAATTGTATATAATTGTCATTAGCATGATTACTCTAGGTAAATAAGATACTTCAGAACATATAGCTCTGTCTCTAGTTTCTTTTACAATACCTTATATTTTACCATTTCTGCACAATGTTGCTCCGGAGCAACAATTCCAAAATACCCTCGAAAACCCCCAAATTTTTTTTTTATTATTCAGATGAAAAAGAGCCTGCCCAAATATGTATAATTGCCATCAGATATTTTTTTCCTTAAAAAATCAAAATTTATGCAGGCAAGGGTTAAAAAAGGATATTCCTGTAGACCGAAAGGCAGAAATCAAGCCAACAAGCATTTCTACAACCTCAACCTTCGTTGTCGGCCAAAAACTTGCAAAAGTAAAGCATCCGTTTGATATCGAAACTTATGAAACACTTGGGTACTATGAGAAAAATAGCAAACTAGGTTTTATGAAGTTAAGGTTACGGACAGAGGTCTCGGTGAACAAAGACGACAATGGCATTATCGTTGGTGGTACCTGCGACGTCCGCGATGCTCGAAATTGGGTTCGGCAGATCGTAGGCAAGGAGCTCTTGTACGCTGTAGTTAGAAAAAGAGCAACGCATAAGAATACGATGAAAATGTATCAGACGGAATTTACAAGATATGTCATATTTATTATGCTAATAGCAGAATATAATGAATCTTATAGTCGTCTAAAGAATTTGAAGTCATATACTTTGAAATGTTCCACGATTATCATGCATTACTATTTTACCGGGAATGCCGTCCTCGTAGTCGCAACAGCGCATGGAAATACAACACGTCCGCACGCCAAATCCTTTATTTCAAGAGAGCACTCTCTCAACAAAGAAGTGAAAGAAACGGTTCATACAGATGTTCGTGCCCCAAGGGTTATTGAAGACGAAAAATCGAAGTATCTGAATTAACTTGATTCTCCATTACAGTCAACCACTATTCGGGATACCAAGCAGCTGTATAATTACCGTTATTTGTATGGGGAAACAAAAACCAGATCTAGTATCGATCAAATTCAGGAAGTTATCCTTAAACTCCTTGAGCAAAGACCCACTGCTGACGAAATGGACCCAGATTTGCTTGACAAGAATCAAGCATTCATCAGCAAATCCCAGGTTTACTACGCCTTTGGCTTGTGACACTACATTAAACATTGCAAATCATCTCGTGACACAAACGACCTACAAGCAGAGTCAGTAATTGGACGAGAGAGTTTAAGGAATCCCTGGTTTCCAGGACCATTTCTGATCCATCGAAATCATCAGCGCAGGATTTCGCATATTTTTGGCAAGCAGTGAAAAGAGGGAATCCGGCTCTTGCCAACATGCTTGCTTTTGGTACAGATGAAGATGAAGCACTTTATAGCGGGATTCTTAAGGAAACGAGTGGAAAGACCATTTACCTTTTGGGCAAAGAGCATGCCCAAGCAAATGTAGATAAAATTGTAGTCGTTAAATTTTCCTTCAATCCAAAAAAAAATTATCCTGAGTGATATTTTCGGTGGTGCCACGTGCAAAGAAGAAGATACGGAAGCGAAAGTACTCATATTTACAACCGTAAGCTATTGCAACTGAAATCAAAATGGCTTCAAATAAAAAAGGAACACACCAAGCAATCGTCCCGCGAGTCAGTTCGTGGATTATTTTGAAACTCATAAAGAGAAGCAAATGAGGGACAAAATGATTAAAAACGTTCGAAAGCAAGCTTCCATTGGCGGAGTGTGCGGCCAAAATCCAATTGAGTGGCAAAACGTCTTGTCAAAGATGAAATATCCGCCCACGTGCATTCAGAGGGTCGTAGTCATCGAGACGCGACACTTTCAGAGTGCCTAGATGCCTTGAAAGCATGCAGTATCCGTTTATTTAGCAATGTTGTCAAAGCCATATATGATGACGGTCCTTACGTCCTAGCACCAGCTTACCACATGTTTCGTAAAACATATGCCGATTGGAAAGGCATGTCATCAGACGAACAAAAGATGCACATCGCAGCATTCATGGCTTACATTCCTACCGACGATGTACTCTTGCGCTCCGGAGTTCGAAGTGCAGAAAACAAGGAATCCATTCCAACTATTTCCCTGCTAGATGACGAATCACCTGGTTTATCTACGTCAGCACCTAAACAAGATTATCTTCAAGTCACAACAAATCTCGAATTCTCCTCCACCAAATTTCTACCATCGGTCCAAGCCAGAGGTTAAAGGCCACGACGTTCTAGACAAACCACGACGCACGCTTTCGTATCGCTTCAAGAAGCTTCGGTTCTAAATGATGTTTTGCCTCCTCACCTTTTAGCAGATGCTTTAATAAAGCCTTAATTTTTGGGTACAGTTAATAAGAAACGCGATACGACTTTAATTGTGACAAGTATACTCAGTTCAACACTTGGTTTATTATGGAATAAGGTCATAGCCTCGACGGCAGACAAACTGAAAGACGGCGAAATTCGTAAGATTGTCGTACGCGAGTTATATGATATCAAGTCTAAAATCGATGGCCTTTCTAGATCAACTTCACTCGCCAGTTATAATTTTCTAGAAGAAGGAATAGAGTTACTCAGTGTTTCTCTCGATAAATCAAATCTTTAGTAGAAAGAGAGCGAAACTCACGACGAACCAGGTGAACTTTCGAGCGTTATTCTGTCTGGTATCTTAACCAAGCAATAGAGCTTCCTCCAGCCAGGAAAAAGCTTAAAATCAACTCGGACAGAGAGTTAGAAACTGCGAGAAAACGATTCGAGGAAGCGCGCAAGGCAGCAACCACTGCTTTCTGGAATGAGGCATTTAGTATCGAAGATCGAATTTTTTGCAGCGAAGCTACGAATAGTTTCAAAAATAGTGGAACATCTCGATTATCCTGAGACCGCAATCACCGAATGTTTATCGTTTTGGAAGAAGCTGCATAGCTTACAAGCCATTCAACTGATTCAAGAGATATTCTCAGTGTCTTTGAACGATGGAGTCAAATCGTTGTTGAATAAAACTCAACGGGTGGAGAACGTCTGTCGGTTATGTTAATCAACTATGTGTTGTTTCAATATGTTTGCAAATTCAGTAATAAATGTTCATTTGAAGTGTCCGCCTGCATGCCAACGATTGAACTTCCCACTCGCAGTTTTCATCCAATAATAAGCTGGCACGAAATTTCAGCAAGAAATTCTATAAAAGAGGAATTGCCTCATCCTCCAAACGAACAGACCCTTCATGAAAAAAAAGAGCTTCTCTATATGCTGTGAACAGTCAGGGGGTGTTCTTACTTTCCCTCGTACTCCGCCTTATGAGAAAATTATGATTATCCAGGAGGAAGGAAAAATTAAACGGATTGAATTACCTGAATTTACAGGCAATATTTTAATGGCCCTTTCTGTTGATATCAATAACAATGTTTACGTGCTAAAAACATACTGGTGAAGATTCCTGTTGACGATATTGAACGAGAATTACAATGTAAAAGCAGAAGACAAATTAGATTTGCTCGAGGACAAAATATCTTCTGTAGTTAGAATCGCAATATGCAAAGACGATGATATCATCATCATCCAACACAGAGGCCTGATGTGTATGTTTGTAACAAGATGTGTCAATTGAAATACAAATTTGACAACGACTCAAGTGAGGCATTTTCATTGAGTATTTCCCAGCAGAATGAAATCATGATACCAACAAACGATCATACGGCAGTTCAAATATACACCAAGGAAGGAAATCTGAAGACAACAATAAAAGTCCCAGACCATCATAAAGTTGTCAGAGTGGCATTTCACTAGGTTATTTGTAAAATATTGGTTCTAACCGTGGTAGGGGAAAAAATTCCTATTTCTTTCTGCGCTACCCTGAAGCAGGCGGGAAGCTGGAAACTCTTATCTTCTTTTGTAAAGTTGTCGATGTGCAGTATCCATATCTGGTATCCCATAATGGCCCTATTGTTGTTGTAAGAGAAGGAAACTTCACTTACCTATGATGAGACTCAATTGTTATAAACAACCATTTTCTGCCTAAAACACAGTAAATATACTACCGCTACTTTCCTGAAACAGTAACAGGAACCTTTCAATAAACTAAAGTAAAGCAAACAATAGATGTTGCTAGATTTATAAAATTTGTGAGCTGTTTCATTCACGTGGTCTTGTTTCCGTTGTAAGGAACACAAGCGTAACTTATATTTAAATATTGATCCAAAAAACGTTCTTTGATCTTGAAATTAAATTAAAGATAATCATGTTTTTGTCTATCGTTTTATGCCAAATTTTTCCAGGCTTATTTTTTCGGTGAAGCCAAAAAACGAATTAATAATTATGACGAAGTTTCTATCCCATGTGCATGATGATACGATTTTAATTCAACGCCAATGTTTCTTCATATGAATTGATTTTTGTATCAAATAACCGAAGACATGCGGATCTCGTTCAAGTAAACTTTCCTATTCATAATGGAATATTGAGGGTACGTGACATTTTACTAAACCTTTGTGACGATTTGCTGACAAGTGCAATTTTCGTAATTCGGGTGTGTGTGTACATTGACATATTCCAACTTCGCAGGCCAGGCTATTCTACCTACGCTCCACGACCCACGCTGCGGCGAAAACCCTGGTTAAGGCTGGTCATGTGACAGCGCAAAAATTTTTAATTAGCGGTTAGTTCATATGCAAGGGAGGGGCGGAAAAGGGCTATCTTTAAAGGCTAGTTTCCACTCAGGAAAATTCTCCTTTGGATCGGAGGGGACGGAAAAGTTTCTTTTGTATAAACGCCGCCTGAGAACTCAGCGACAAAAGAAATTTTACTGTCCATTCCGATCCAAAGGAGATTTTCCTGAGTGGAAACTAGCCTTAAAACCAGTTACGGGGAATCGAGGAAGGGAACGGGGGACGATAAAACAAGGAATAGGAAAAGCCAGAATCTTTAAAACAAGGAAAGGGAAAAGCCGGAATCTTTAAATCAAGGAATGAGAAAAGCCGGAATCTTAAAAACAAAGAATGGGAAGAGCCGTGGGAATGAGCCGGATCTTTAAAACAAGGAACGAGGAAAGCCGGAATCGTTAAAACAAGGATAGAGAAAAGCCGGAATCTTACGGCTGGAAGTTTGTAACTAAATTAGTTACTCAATTTCCGCGCGAAATACAAAATATGGCAATTTGGCATGGCTATATTTCCGTATTTTACCAATTAAAGTTGTCAAAGATCTTTTCCGTCAGTTCACTCAATTGCTTTCAAAGAAGATGCTCGAAAATTTTGTCAACGGTTATCAGTATGGTAACCGGTGCTCTAATTGGTTTTGGAAAGGCGATCGCCCTTTTTGTGCACTGAAATCCATTCATCCCGTTTCCAGTCCAACGGTCACACTCCATGTCGGATTACTTTATTGTATAATGCATTAAGCTTGCCTCCTCCGCAGGCATCTCTTATGTATTTATATTAGGCATTTATAATTGGCTTTGGTTAGCTTTGTCGGGGAGCGAGAAAAAAAATTGCTGATCTCTCCCACTTTTTCCTCGCCTTCCCCGACACAGCTAACCCAAGCGAAATATAAATGCCTAATATTAATACATAAGATATGCTTGCGGAGGA
>NW_021163923.1:0-18678 GCF_004324835.1 Dendronephthya gigantea | reverse complement strand
TATATTTATTCAAAGACCAGCACAGGAATTTATTACTGGTGACACATAGTGAGTATAGAAGCAAAGTTCACTTTATAATCTTAACAAAATTGTGACTGCCTGACGATTTTCATGAAGATCCTAGTTGCAGCAAATTCCCCCTTATACTAAATAACAAAATATATATCTGGGCGGTTGATATATATTACAAGGTCACTACAAGAATTTCAGCTGCAAGGCTAATATAAATTTTGAAGGAACAATCAAATTACCTCTGCAAAAATCTTGTTCACTTCCAATTTTCCTCTGACAGTAAAGTCCATATCCACAGCAGCTAATGTGGCTGGTTGCACTCTTGATCAAGGAAAATCTTGAATATATAAAGAAGTTATTATTAAGACAAAATTCCATTTTCAACTATCTTAATTATTGTCTAGTTTTTCGTCAGGTATTCTATGGTTACTTCATCCCTCTATATATAACTATGGTTGCTATATTTATTCAAAGACCAGCACAGGAATTTATTACTGGTGACACATAGTGAGTATAGAAGCAAAGTTCACTTTATAATCTTAACAAAATTGTGACTGCCTGACGATTTTCATGAAGATCCTAGTTGCAGCAAATTCCCCCTTATAATAAATAACAAAATATATATCGGGCAGTTGATATATATTACAAAGTCACTACAAGAATTTCAGCTGCAAGGCTAATATAAATTTTGAAGGAACAATCAAATTACCTCTGCAAAAATCTTGTTCACTTCCAATTTTCCTCTGACAGTAAAGTCCATATCCACAGCAGCTAATGTGGCTGGTTGCACTCTTGACCAAGGAAAATCTTGAATATATAAAGAAGTTATTATTAAGACAAAATTCCATTTTCAACTATCTTAATTATTGTCTAGTTTTTCGTCAGGTATTCTATGGTTACTTCATCCCTCTATATATAACTATGGTTGCTATATTTCTTCAAAGACCAGCACAGGAATTTATTACTGGTGACACATAGTGAGTATAGAAGCAAAGTTCACTTTATAATCTTAACAAAATTGTGACTGCCTGACGATTTTCATGAAAAAGATCCTAGTTGCAGCAAATTCCCTTTATAATAAATAACAAAATATATACCCGGGCAGTTGATATGTATTACAAAGTCACTACAAGAATTTCAGCTGCAAGGCTAATATAAATTTTGAAGGAACAATCAAATTACCTCTGCAAAAATCTTGTTCAATTCCAATTTTCCTCTGACAGTAAAGTCCATATCCACAGTAGCTAATGTGGCTGGTTGCACTCTTGACCAAGGAAAATCTTGAATATATAAAGAAGTTATTATTAAAACAAAATTCCATTTTCAACTATCTTAATTATTGTCTAGTTTTTCGTCAGGTATTCTATGGTTACTTCATCCCTCTATATATAACTATGGTTGCTATATTTATTCAAAGACCAGCACAGGAATTTATTACTGGTGACACATAGTGAGTATAGAAGCAAAGTTCACTTTATAATCTTAACAAAATTGTGACTGCCTGACGATTTTCATGAAAAAGATCCTAGTTGCAGCAAATTCCCCCTTATAATAAATAACAAAATATATATCCGGGCAGTTGATATGTATTACAAAGTCACTACAAGAATTTCAGCTGCAAGGCTAATATAAATTTTGAAGGAACAATCAAATTACCTCTGCAAAAATCTTGTTCACTTCCAATTTTCCTCTGACAGTAAAGTCCATATCCACAGCAGCTAATGTGGCTGGTTGCACTCTTGATCAAGGAAAATCTTGAATATATAAAGAAGTTATTATTAAGACAAAATTCCATTTTCAACTATCTTAATTATTGTCTAGTTTTTCGTCAGGTATTCTATGGTTACTTCATCCCTCTATATATAACTATGGTTGCTATATTTATTCAAAGACCAGCACAGGAATTTATTACTGGTGACACATAGTGAGTATAGAAGCAAAGTTCACTTTATAATCTTAACAAAATTGTGACTGCCTGACGATTTTCATGAAGATCCTAGTTGCAGCAAATTCCCCCTTATACTAAATAACAAAATATATATCTGGGCGTTGATATATATTACAAAGTCACTACAAGAATTTCAGCTGCAAGGCTAATATAAATTTTGAAGGAACAATCAAATTACCTCTGCAAAAATCTTGTTAACTTCCAATTTTCCTCTGACAGTAAAGTCCATAATCACAGCAGCTAATTTGGCTGGTTGCACTCTTGATCAAGGAAAATCTTGAATATATAAAGAAGTTATTATTAAGACAAAATTCCATTTTCAACTATCTTAATTATTGTCTAGTTTTTCGTCAGGTATTCTATGGTTACTTCATCCCTCTATATATAACTATGGTTGCTATATTTATTCAAAGACCAGCACAGGAATTTATTACTGGTGACACATAGTGAGTATAGAAGCAAAGTTCACTTTATAATCTTAACAAAATTGTGACTGCCTGATGATTTTCAATGAAGATCCTAGTTGCAGCAAATTCCCTGTTATACTAAATAATAAACAAAAATATATATCTGGGCGGTTGATATATATTACAAGTTCACTACAAGAATTTCAGCTGCAAGGCTAATATAAATTTTGAAGGAATAATCAAATTACCTCTGCAAAAATCTTTTTCACTTCCAATTTTCCTCTGACAGTAAAGTCCATATCCACAGCAGCTAATGTGGCTGGTTGCACTCTTGATCAAGGAAAATCTTGAATATATAAAGAAGTTATTATTAAGACAAAATTCCATTTTCAACTATCTTAATTATTGTCTAGTTTTTCGTCAGGTATTCTATGGTTACTTCATCCCTCTAATATAACTATGGTTGCTATATTTATTCAAAGACCAGCACAGGAATTTATTACTGGTGACACATAGTGAGTATAGAAGCAAAGTTCACTTTATAATCTTAACAAAATTGTGACTGCCTGACGATTTTCATGAAAAAGATCGTAGTTGCAGCAAATTCCCCTTATAATAAATAAAAATATATATCCGGGCAGTTGATATGTATTACAAAGTCACTACAAGAATTTCAGCTGCAAGGCTAATATAAATTTTGAAGGAACAATCGAATTACCTCTGTGCAGAAATCTTGTTCACTTCCAATGTTCATTTGAAAGTAAAGTTCATATCCACAGTTAATGTTGCACTCTTGTCCAAAAAATCTTGAATATAAAAAGACATTATTAATATAAAATTCCATTTTCAACTATCTTAATTACTGTCTAGTTTTTGGTTAGGTAATCTATGGTTACTTCATCCTTCTATATATAACTATGGTTGCTATATTTACTTCAAGACCACCACAGGAATTTATTACTGGTGACACATAGTGAGTATAGAAGCAAAGTTCACTTAGCAATCTTAACCAAATTGTGACCGCACTGACAATTTTCATGAAAAAGATCCTAGTTGCAGCAAATTCCCTCTTATACTATTGAAATAACAAAATACATACCCAGGCAGTTGATATGTATTACAAGGTAGTGACAAGAATTTCAGCTGCAAGGCTAATATAAATTTAGAAGAAACAATCGAATTACCTCTGTCCAGAAATCTTGTTCACTTCCAATGCTGACCAAGGAAAATCTTTAATATAATAGGACATTATTAATAAAAATTGCATTTATAACTACCTTAATTATTGTCTAGTTTTAGCAGAAGGCACACAAACAGTAAAGTAAAATACTTAACTTTGACCAGACAGCACAACAATCTTGCTCAGAAAGGTCCGCGAACGGTCCACGTGTATAGTTTTCTTTTGCATCGCCATTTTGAATTCGGCCGGGCGAGTCTTGAACTGATTTCTATTTCAACTGTTCTCTTGACGTTCGTCTTGATAACTAGCTGTTGAGATAAACGTTAATGACAAAATCTTCAGTTCTGCTTCAGTCTATGGGTACGAAAATTGCTCAAGACATAAATTTTCAGTAAAAAATTATCATCATTGCAGGCAAAATTAATCTCGAAACTTTAGATAACCTTGTACGCAGAATATTTCATATTGTATATGGTTTTTTGTTATTTCTGACCGACAATTAGCAGAAGGCACACAAACATCAAAGTAAAATACTTAACTTTGACCAGACAGCACAACAATCTTGCTCAGAAAGGTCCGCGAACGGTCCACGTGTATGGGATCGCCATTTTGAATTCGGCAGCGGCGAGTCTTGAACTGATTTCTATTTTCTATTTCAACTGTTCTCTTGACGTTCGTCTTGATAACTGGCTGTTGAGATAAACGTTAATGACAAAATGTTCAGTTCTGCTTCAGTCTATAGGTGCGGAAGTTGCTCATGACATAAATTTTCAGTAAAAAATTATCATCATTGCAGGCAGAATTAAGTTCGAAATTTTAGATAACCTTGTACGCAGAATATTTCATATTGTATATGGCTTTTTGTCATTTCTGGCCAACAATTAGCCGAAGGCACACAAACATCAAAGTAAAATACTTAACTTTGACCAGACAGCACAACAATCTTGCCCAGAAAGGTCTGCGAACGGTCCAGGTGGATGGTTTTCTTTGGCATCGCCATTTTGAATTTGGCCGGGCGAGTCTTCGCATTCATCTTGACAACTAGCTGTTCAGATAAACCTATATACAACGAAAAAAAAGGGTTCGGCTCAGCTACACTGTACTCCTTAAGGAAGGCCTACGGCCTTCCCGTAGATTAGTGTAAAGGCCTACAAGTGGGAACTAGCAGCGTGCGGGGGACCAAAACGCTCTAGGCAAACGGTCCCCCTACTGGGGTCGGACAAAGCAACCGCAGATTACGCATATAATCGCCGGAACCCACCTTTTAGTCAACGGCGAACTCCTTCTTCTTCGAACAATCTTCAATCTTGCTGAGCTTCGATCTTGCTGTCCACCTTCGATCGCCACCAATCTAAAGAAATTTTTTTTTAACGTTGAGATTAGTTTCATAGGCAATAATTACCATGTGATCTTAGCAGATCACGTGGTATGATAATGTACGACAACATGCCGATCAACTCCGAACATCATCGTGAGCGATGTTACATAAACGAATCACTAAACGCCTAGAAAAAAGTTGTCCTTTCCTATATTTCAACCTTTTAAAAGCAGTGCATTCTAGTTTTGTTTTGAAGCACAATTTGTTTTTTGCTTCTAGTTTTTTGGTTTCGTTTTAAAAGGTGAATTGTCTCTGTGTGCCGAATTCTTTGTATTTCTGATGTCAAACACCCTGTTCTTTTTGGTATCATAAATATAAGCTCCTTTGTTTTGGAGACATACAACAGTTTTTTTTATATTTTAGCCAAAACATATAGCAGCAATTACAGATTCACTAAGTTCATTCTCATCTTGATTCACAAATTTTTAAAGGACTTGAATCGATTCCATGCGGTCTACAATAGCTGGGCGAACGTCTTACACCTAAAGTCAGTCAAAGATTGTTGTATCTCAATTCTTCAGCTTCAGTGGTTCTTTAGACTTAGCAATAGTTTATTTCCCTTTCTTATCATTGCATTCCAGTTTAAAATTATAGTTTATATTGTATTTCCAGGCATTTATTCCATATTTCCCTTTCTTATCATTGCATTCCGGTTTCAATTTATAGTTTATATTGTCAGACAATAATTGTCTTTCCAGGCATTTATTCCACTACATATCTCCAATATTGTAAAAATGGTTCTTTAAGCCTTCAGATCAAAACATTGGCAAAAACAATCTGAAACACAAAATATTAACATCAGACTCTGATAAAACAACATTGAATCAACGTTTAAACAATTCTACTTCCCCTCATTCTAAGGCTACTAAATGGTGCTACCCCTCTTATATATCAAACTACATGCATCAACCTGCCTTGGCAAAAACAAAAACGGGCTTTAAAGAGTTAGTTTCCATTTCTTTTCTTAGCACTTAATCGAATGTTTCAAAATACAAACTAATTTGGCAACACAGGTCCCACAATTATGTCAAACACCGAATACATGGTCTGAAATAATTCGCCATTCCTCTCGCCTCTCGACTGAAGGCGGATTTTTTAATAAAATTAAACCACAAATCTTTCTTAAAACTACTGCACCCTTACTGAAGTGTTCGGTTGGGGCATGGAATGTTAAAATAAAACAAAAACAACACTATTAAAAAATACGAAAATTTATAAAATGGCGGCTTACTGCCTTACCTCGTGGTTTTCAAATCGCCTTTCACTTCATTTCTCGCTGGACTTTTAATCTAACAAAGCAGAAAAAATGAACGTCATTTACGTGAAATAAATGCTTTGGCATAACAAACATTCTTACTCTAAAACGTTGAACTAATGCAAAAGAAATCGACCGAAAAAATATTCAGAAAATTCCAACATTCGATGCGCGAGGACGAAGTCATATTAAAAAAGGCAGCAAACAAAAACATACGCTTATAAGATATATATCTAGATATACTTATAATCGGAATATCTTTTTCTCAACAAGCTTCACTTCATTAAAATAACTTTATAGTTTCTCTTTAAAACATAGAAAATTAAAAATTTCCGGGCTTTCCTTCCTTCGCCTTTCTTCTCCGAAATCTATCCTCGTTACCCGGTTTTTCGCGTACTGGGCGTGCCGAATGCCCCCCCTGATTTGTGCACAATTTACCGTACAATTTTATATTATTGATACTGCATGTCTAAATTCTAAAACGATCAATATTTTCAATACATTCAATATTTTTAGGTAATTAGTTATTGTATTTAAAATTAATTGTGATAGTGATTTATTTGATTCTTTCTCCATGTAAATAATCATGAGAACAAGCATAGGCATAGAATATGGGGGGCTGAGGGGCTCGGCCCCCCAAGAAATCTTACTGGGGGGCCTCAGCCCCCTAAAAATTTGCCAAAAAGTAATAATTGCATCAGAGCAATGTTGAATCTTTCAAAAAAGATCTTTATATACACATGAAACGGTATTATTATAGTTGATATTATAATATATCGAGCAACTCGGAAAAGCAATTGCGAAATACAGAATTTTCAAGCTGTAAATCATAAAATACATGGCAGCTTGTAAAATCATAAAATACATGGCAGCTTGTTCATTTTATCTTTCATTAGCTTTTCTACCCACAACAGGTCAAAATCATTGGTAAATATTTTCTCCACCTATCGGCCATATGAACCATGACTACCGATGCAACTATATATCAAGAGGAAATTTATTCTATTTAATTTTATCTAATGTCAGAAAGTGTTGCTAGCTAGATATCATGTATCTAAAGTTTAAGCCCCCCAGAAGAAAACAAAACTCTAAACCTATGAGAACAAGTTTCAAAATTCATGTTTGTAAATTCATAAATCCTTGCTCTTTGCACAAAATTCCTCAGTCAGCACTTTTTTATTGCTAAGACTCCCAGTGCAATCAATTACTCAGGCTTTTTGGAAAACCTGGAAGGATGGCCCACAAAATCAATTTGGAATTTCCCACAATTTGCATAACCATCCAGAGCTCCCATTTTCATCATATAATACCAATAAAGATACAGTACAGATATCAGATATACAGAGACAAAAGAGTACAGAGATCAACTGAAGCACTAACATATTGTACATGATCCAATAAACATCTGGGGCTTTTAAGTCTAGGTCATTAATTTTTTTTCATTTTCATTTTGAAAAATATAAAAATCTTTTCATGACATATTGCAAGTCAAGTTGCTCTGAGTAAACAAGACTTGCAGAAAATTTCAATTGCTATAGTTACCCAGAACAAACACACCCAATGGTGCAAATAGACGATTTTTGCAAACAAGATAACAAACTAGGTTTTAACGCTAAAATGACAGCATTAGCTTTTTTTAGTTCTAAATATTTTTGCCTCCAAGCTGAACCTCAAATAAATAAAACTTTTCCAAAACATTTTACAGGCTATATATTTAAAACTTCTATGATCTATCTAAAATAAACAGTCCCTATTTTACGTAGACTGAATGGTTCACGTCCCGGCCAATTGTCTTTAGAATAAACCATGAGAATTTTATCAAGTTACCTTTATTATTTTTCGAATTATCGTGCACGAAAGTAAAGGGAATGACAATTTTAGCTTGCTAAGAAAAACTAAAAAAGTTTTTCATTAATTATACAGAACAATGAAACAAGCTAATCGACTCCTTAAATTTTTAAAACAGGGTAAATCTACATTTTCAATGACCAACACCACCTTAATGAAATCTGCCAATTCTAGAGAGAGCATTTAATAGAGAGAGGCATTTATATCATTAGCACCACCATATTTTGAAGAAGTGAAAATACCACTAAGACTAAATATCAATAATTTGTGATGCCATTCTAATACATACAGCATCAAGTGTTAGTTAATGCAGTTTGTGCATGTAAACTTAAAAAGTCTCCCATGTGTTTCAAAGTCGCAATTTAGTGCATTTGCCTATTGCAAAAATTTCCTCATTGTCAAAGTTTGTGCAAACTGTTTGTGAATGTTTCCAAAACAAAACAATTAAATTACAAATTAAAATTGAACATTATAACCAAGATACTCTGAAACACAACCACACTAGGGACATTAAACATTACTGGGACGATTAAGTTCAAAATGGAAAACAAAATCATCTATTTATTGAACAACTGAGCTGAAATATTTTGATGTAAATAGTTTAATTGTCAATGGAAGTACATATTTAATGCGTAAGATGCAGGTTCATTCATTCACAAGATCTGTTAGAGTACTTTTAAACTTGGGTTATCCACCGTTTAAGCTAAAAGCCTTTCGAACAACCGGCCCCTAGTGTTTTGATTCGGAGGAGGCATTTATTAGACACAGATGCCTAATGCAAACATATGTTGAAGGGAGTAGTTTCAGACGTTTATATGATAGAGACCGTTCATTGCATCATTTATAAGTGCAATCAAATGGAGTCCGTAAAATGCTGTAATACTATGACACAAGTTACTCAATATTCAATAACCTATCAAGCTCATTTGGAATAATACAAAGGAAAAGGAAAGCCCAAACGAAAATCATATTTGATTATATTTATGTAAGAAACTCACCGTAAAATGACTGAAGTAGGTTTTCAAGAAAGGACTTTGTTATCCACCATGTTACAAATGAATTTGTTTGGATGCTTCCTTCTAAAAATGCAATATATACCAACTGCAGTTAATCCATACATCTTTAGCAACACTTGTTCAGTTCTAGGCAGACAATTTTTGATGCACAATTTCTAAAATTAATAAATATACCTTGTTATTCTGTGAGCTGATAAAAGCCTGATCTCATTTACAATCTATAAGATATCAAAAGTTGAAAAGTTTTACTCATTTGTAAAAGTTATAAGTAATCAGATGATAAAAGGCGAACATGCAGAAGGTGGGTTAATAGTTCACATAATTCCACGCAATATTTGTCCATTACTAGCTGGTAGTCATCACAGTAAACCATCAATTATGAGTAAAAGCAATCAGCTGTAATCGTTCCACATGTTAAATTCCACTTATTCGAATTCGAATAAGCTTTATATCGCTTAAGATTACACTTAAAGAATAAAGCAAGAGACGGGAATATTTTCAATACCTTTCCGAGCTTGTAGCGCCAACAATTTACGATCTTTTTGCAAGCAAAAACATTTCTTGATTGACCACCATATTGAATAGATCGAGAGAGAAGCTCGTCGTGAACTGCGCATGTGTTAGGTTCAGCATAAATTATTACATCATAGATACGATTACGTAAACTTCATTTGCATATATCGTAGCTAGAGATTTGCCAGGCGGAAAACGGATTCTTATTATAAATATGAGAGCCCAACATATAACCTTAAAGAAAGTCATCATTACTTTTAAACTTCAATTGTTTTGATGGCTTTCTTAAATGTTATATGTTGGGCTCTCATATTTATAATAAGATTCATTTGCATATATTGATTAGACTGATCATAAATTAAAAAGGAAGACAAAAGAGGTTGCTACCACAACCCGGGGGCACTTTGGGGAAGAATAACAAACCCCCGCCGCGCCCCTAATTGAGGTAGCAGAGAGGAGAGTTTTTAGAAAGATCCCGAAGGATCTCCAACGATACCGCCATAGGCAGCACCGAGAGAAGACAGTCACATAATTCTATTTATTCAAATTAACTATATACTTATTTAAAAGAATTTTAAATAAAACTAGATCAAAATTAACTATTCTAATCACCATGCATTTTCCAATGGGCTGTTTAAACTCTTCGAATGTCATAATGATTGTTGTTCTTCCTAATTTTTATAGAAAAGGAGTACTTCGCACGTAAAGTTAAAGTTTAAGAAACTTTAAAAAACCTCTGCAATCTTAACATTTAGTCCAAAATCGTCTACCACTTCAAGTTCTTTTCTATAGAAAGGTGATCTAGATCCCCTTACACTCGCATGTACCGATCTTAGAATTTCGAAAGAGATTCTGGTTCTCAACCAAGCTATGAAAACTGCATAACGTTCATGGTCTCTTGCTGCTAATTTCTGCGCCAGCTGAGTAAGAAACTTGTGGCATTCAGACCCCATTCCACCATTGGTTCCAAGAACAAGTGGGGTAAAGGAGCCCATTTCAACATCTAAAACTCTCTGTTGGTATTTTCTCTTCTTTTCGTTCTCGTGTTCCTTAAAAGTGTTCTGGGTTGGCCGGCCTTGGTTACATCGGGAGTTTACATGCGTTACTCTTACGTCAAAAAATGCAGTAGCTCCACGTAGCCAGAAACCGTCCGCCTTCATGTCCAATCTCGCTTCGGGACTTATATTGGCCGATCTCAAGTCAAATCTCTCATTATCAAGGGGTTGAAGATGAGGCTCAATTTCCACATTCTTACACACTTTATCCAGTTGCGCTGTTAGCAAATTACGGATTCCATCGTGCCTTTGTGCCACGAACCCACCTTTTTTACAAGAGAGGGCATGATTGATGTTAAAGCGATCTCCACACGCACAATGACTTGGTAAATCGTTCAAAGTTAAATTGTATCTCATTCGTAACGAGTCTCTGAATTCTTGCTGATTGAGGGCTAGACCTTGATCTTTGAGTGGAATCGCATTTAGCCAGGAACTCGCTCCTTTGTCTCGGGATTGCTTTACCAAGAACAGTAGGTCTGGAGAAAGTGTTGCATCAATGTTATCCATTCTTGACTTAATAATTTCCGCTTTGTTTGCTTGCTGCATTCGCTTCAGATCATCTATAGACTGCTCTATCGGTTCCAGAGCCTCACTCTGCTTTAATTGAATTTACATGTTGATTAGTAAATAATTTTGAGGCTGCATATTGCAAAGGAGCTTCTATTCTCAAATTCGGTACGCCTAATCCCCCTTGAGCTAACGTTAGGGCCACAAGTTCACGAAGCACTCGCAAGGGGTTCTTCTTGACCAAAAAATTGTGGTACGAGAATGTCATTCAATGTTTCATGTATCGGTTCTACGTACTCTTCGAAGGCCTCAATTGTTCGCATGAAGTAGGTAAATTTTGATTTGTATGCTTTCGTAAGGGCAATGTAGGCTGCATGAGGCTGGCTTTTCGCGATTTCCGTGAGTGATGAGATATCTTGTACCCATCCTTGAATTTTTCTTTACAATACTCATCTTTATATTCTTTTGATCCTATAACAGCACCCAAATGCGTTTTCCTTCTGTTGTAATTTTAACTTCTTCTCCAAGATCTGCTCTGCTTCTTTGGCCAGTTCTTGCGTCTTCACTATCAGCCAACACTTTGGACCATTTACTAGATAGCCGTATTTCTTTCCTTCTCTTCCAAATGCTTATACCAATTATATAAATGTGTCAATCTTCCTCCTCCCGCTGAGTCATCAACCAGCCATACTTGTTTGATTTCTGGTATGTTCAATTCAAACTTTGAATCATTATAGCTGTGTTAATTGAGTACCAGGACATAGCTAGAGGATCCCTTGGGTGGTACCTTCTTGCGACAAAATCTCACCTCCCCCACATATGAATAGCCTGGAGGGGCATCTGTAGGTGTTAATGATGTATATGGACATTCTGTTGCAGGTTATTCAAATTGTGCATGTTACCGCTGTATTCATTTGGTTAAAAGCATTGGTCGCATCAATTAATAGGATTCCATCAGTCCCTTCTTCCTCAAAAACATGGCATGGCATGTATTGCTGCCTCGGCCCCAGCACTGTATCCTGCACAAACTTGCAATGGCCCCGCTGCTTCCCTTATCTATGCTCTCAAGAATAAGTTACTGTCTTACCGATTATTCTTCGCAGCACTTCCCCCACTCCAATTGGTCGAATTCCAGGATGTTTATCTAGTGGAATTAGCCTACAGGATGTGTAGCTTTTTAACAGGGATGAATGGTAGCATAATTTCAACAGATTTTTGGTCATCGTTGATATCTCTTCTCTTAAGATCTTACCTTCGTTACTGAAATTCTTTGAGCATAAAATTCGTCGGTATATGTCTGCGTCCATACCAGACGGTCCAGCTGAGCCCTTAGTTTTAAAAGCTGCGTCATAAATCATCTGCTCATTGATGAGGTCGAAAATATTGGACGCGATTCGATCTACGGGACCATTTAGGAGGCATTCGTCCTCTACATCACTGGCTGCCGGGTGTTTCTCTTTCAAAGCTTCCAAAGTTTCCGGCGAAAGATCTAGTAAACCCGGGGAGCTTTCTTTATCCAGAAATTTAATCGCCGCGGATAGTTTTCCTTGCATTACCAATCTGGCGGAAACTCTGGAGATATCATTTACTGTGCGGGGTTTTCTTGATAATAAGAATCGATCTTGTATAAATCTCACTTCTTTCATTAGTAGATTCAAGTCCCCTTGCTTCCATAGGGTTAATCTTCGTTTTATCGCTGTGCTGTGTTCTTTGCTCTTTGATGTTGCCGAGGGCTTTTGGAGAATCAAAGATGGAAGCACCATAAAGGCTTTCAATGCAATCGAATTGAGATCAGAATTGGAATTGAATTGCTTTAGCCAATAAGTCAACTCTGCAATGAAATCTTTTCCCGCTCTGCCGGAGGGTATATTAAAAATGTTCCTTCTAAAATGGACGATTTCGTCATAGATTTTACTAATCTGATCGCATAAACTTTGTTGACTAATAGAAGCCCACATTTTTTCTTTGATTTCAGACGCCATAACATCCAATTCAGGTAGATTTGGCTTATTATTTGCATTTCCTGTGTCATTATATTTTGGTTCCAGTGGTGTCACAGGGGAACGATTTGGAATGCGAACATTATTGTGCTCTGTGCTAATTTCCGTTGTATGGCTTTGTTCCGATTCCATCAGTCCCAGAGGGGATTTGTAAAGCGCATTCTCCGTGTCCATGCAAATTTCTGCAGCTTTACCGTTGCAGAGGCGTGACTGCAGTTTCCCCTTTGCTTTCTCAGGATTTATTTTCGCATGTCCTAATTTCTCGATATTTGAACTATCTATTAGAATTGCTTGCTGTGCGGGGTGTTGAAAGGCGACGGTACCCGACTCGTTCTCCATACAGCTTGATTTCATTTTGAGCTTAGAGCATTTACGAAGCTTACATATCTGATGACTTGTCTTTCTATTCAAACAACAATTACACTCGCCACAATTTATTTTCCTCAGGCACGGTTTGCAGCTACCACATTTTCTCCTTCTTTTCTTAACAACACCTTGCTCTAAATCGACTATATGCCTCGCTGTCGCATGTTGACCGCCGAAGTTTGTTCATGACTCTCAACGTTCATTTGATCTAGACCTTCTACATTCGTCGTAACTGGATCGTAATTTTCGATTGTAGAAACATCGGTAATATTTTCTACATCATTTTCTACTAGTTGTATTAAATGTTCAGCCAAATCACAAGAATTTTGGCTGATATTTTTTGAAATCGCAGAGCCCAAAATTTCATGACCGTCTGCCAGAAGTGACCACAAAAAAGAAGGGTCAAGAAAGGAAAGATGACAACCGAAAACCCTCAGAAGAGAAGAGCACACAACACCACAACATCTCATTAAAAATGTCTAGTATATATGTGACATAGCTCAGGGTGATTGTGGGAGTGTTCCACATGCGCACTGAAATTTAACCATGACCATATTAGTTCACTGCGACTGCGTGGCGTTTTTTGCTATTCTATTTGCGTTTGATCATCTGGCATTTGCAATAGCATTTAGATTTGTTAAAAAAAAAGCAAAGTGAAAAATGGAAAATTTCGTTTTGGCGGATAGTGTATATATAGCGAACGTACCCGAAGGTCCAAAACGTGCACGTCCATAAATCATATGCCTACGTACATACAAGTCGCAGATGTAGTAAATTACGCGGACCTACAAAACATCCACGTGCTTACATCGTATGTATACTTGTAAACTTTGAACTAATTTTTCATCAAGCCTTGGACATAATTAAGCCCTTTTTTTCAGGCAGCTAATTACCAAAACTTTCCAACAGTAACACGAAATTCTCACTCGAAAGCCAATAAAAAATACTCTTTTCTTTCGGGTTGTGACGAAAACATTTTTTCCCGATGCAAGATTCGAACCACCACCAACTTACCAGTTGCTACACCATTGTCGTTACCCTGCGACTATTCGCCTCTTTCGATAATGAGTGGTGTTTTTTATTTTACTTAAATCTTTTTTTTCAAGAGATTGATGAACATTTCGTCCAGCATTCAACCATTCCCCAAATAAACACGAGAAAGTTAGGAAAATGTTGGGGAAATGTTGGGGAAATGTTGGGGAGATGTTGGGGAGATGTTAGGGAGACGTGGGGAAATGTGGGGGAGATGTTGGGAAAATGTTGGGAAATTGTTGGGAAAATGTTAGGAAAATGTTGGGAAAATGATGGGAAAATGTTGGGAAAATGATGGAAAAAATTTGGAAAAAAGTTGGAAAGAAGTTGGAAAAAAGTTGGGGAAAAGTTGGGGAAATAGTGGTGTAAAGGTTGGGAAGATATTGGAAGAAAGTGTGAAAAGTTTTGGAAAAAGTGGGGAAAAATATTGGTAAAATTGAGGGGAAAGGTTGGGGAAATGTTGGAGGGAAATTGAGAATGGAAGGAAAGGGGAGAGGAAGGAAGACAGGACAGAGAAGGAAGAAAAGGGAGGGGAAGGAGGGAAGAAGGAGGGAAGGAGAAGAGAGGAAGAAGAAGGAGGAGAAGGAAGAGGAGGAGAAAGAGGGGAAGAAAGAAGAGGAGAGGAGAGGAGAGGAGAGGAGAGGGAAGAAGGGGGAAGGAAGGGAAGGGAGGGAGAGGGGAAGGGAGAAGGGAGAGAGAAAGGGGGAGGGGAGAGAGGAAAGAGGGGAGGAAGGAGGAGAAGGAAAGAAAAATGAGGGGAAAAAAAGGGAAGGGGAAGAAGGGAGAAAAAAAGAGGAGAGAAGAAAGGGGGGAAAAGAAAAGGGAGAAGAAAAAGAGAGAGAGAAAAAAGGGGAGGGGAGAAAAGGAAAGGAAAAGGGAAGGAAAAAAGCAGAGGGGAAGAGAGAAAAGGAGGGAAAAGGGGGGGAAGAAAGAAAAGGAGAGAAGAGGAGAAAAAGAGAAGAGAGGAAGGGAAAAGAGGGGGGAAAAGGAGAGGGGAGGAGGAAAAAAGAAAGAGGAAAGGAAAAGGGGGAGGAGAAGAGGGGAAGAAAGAAGGAGAGGAAAGGGGAAGAGGAGGAGAGGGGGAGAGAAAGAAGGAGAAGGGAGAGGAAAGAGAAGGAGAGGGGAAGAAAAAAGAAGGAGAGGAAAGGAGAAGGAGGGGAGAAGGAAGGAGGAGGGAGAGGAAAAGGAAAAGGGAGAAGAGGGGAGAGAAGGGGGGAAGAGGAAAGAAGGGAGGGAAGAAAAGGAAGGGGGAAAGAAGAGAAAGAGGAGAGAGGGAAAAGAAAGGGAGGAAGAAAAAAGGGGGGAAGAAAAAAGGAGAAGGGGAAAAGGGAGGGAGAGGAAAAAAAAGAAAGGAGAGGGGAGGGGAAAAAAAGGGGGGGGGAGGAGAAGAAAAAAAGGGAGGAGAAAGAGAAAGGGGAAGGAAAGAAAAAGGGGGGAGAAGAAAAGAAGAGAGAGGGGGGAAAGAGAAGAGGGGAGGAGAAGAAAAAAAAAGGGGAGAGGAAGGGGAAGGGAAAGAGAAAAGGAGGGGGAAGGGGAAGGGAAGAGGAGGGAAAGGGAAAAAGGGAAGAGGAGGGAAAGGAAAGAGGAGGGAAGGGGAAAAGGAAAGAGGAGGGGAAGGGAAAAAGGGAAGGGAGGAAGAGAAAAAAGGGAAGGGGGGGAAGGAGAGAGAAAAGGGGGAAAAAAGGAAGAAAGGAGAGGGAGGGGAAAAAGAAGAGGAGGGAAAGAAGAAAGAGAAAGGAAGAGGAAGAGGAAGGGGAAGGGGAAAGAAGAGGGAAAGGGGAAAAGAAAAGAGGGGGAAAAGGAAGGAAGGAAGAGGGGAAAGGGAAGGGGAAAAAAAAGGAAGGAGAGGGGAAGGAAAAGGAGGGAAGAAGAAAAGGGAGGGAGGGGGAGGGAAGGGAGAGAAGAGGGAAGGGGGGAAAGGGGAAGGGGAGGGAGAGAAGAGGGAAGGGGGGGAAGGGGAGAGGGGAAGAGGAGAGAAAAGGGAAAAGGGGGGAAGGGGAGAGGGAGAGGAGGGGAGAGAAAAGGAGAGGGAGGAGGGAAGAGAAGGGGGGAAGGGAAAGGAAGGGAGAGGAGAGAGGAAGGAAAAAAACAAGGGAGGGAGGGAAAAGAGAGGGAAGGAAAAGGGAGGAGGAAGAAGGGGAGAAAGAGGGGGAGGAAAAAAAGGGAAAGAAAAGGGGAGAAAAAAAGGGGGGGAAAAAAGGGGGAAGAAAAGGGGGAGGGAGGAGGAGGAAAAAGAAAGGAAAAGAAAAAAAGGGGGAGAAGAAGGGGGAAAAGGAGAGAAAAAGAGGGGAAAGAGGGGAGGAAAAAAAAAGAGAGAAAGGGAGGAGGAAAAAAAAGAGAAGAAAGAGAGGGGAAGAGAAGAAAGAAAAGCAAGAAGGGGGGAGGAAAGAGGGGAAGAAAAAAAGGGGAGGGAGAGAGAGAGGAAGAAAAGAGGGGGAAAGAAAAGGGGAGAAAAAAAGAAGGGGAGGAGAAAAAAGAAAGGGGGAGGAAAAAAAAGAGGGGAGAAAAAAAAGGGGGAGGAAAAAAAAGAGGGGAGGAAAGGGGAGAAGGAGAGGGGAAAGGAAAAGGAAGGGGGAAAGAAGGGAGGAGGGAGAAAGAGGGAAAGGAAAGGAGAAGAGAGAGGGAAAGGAGAAAGGAAGGAAAAGGGAGGGAGAGGGGAAGGGAAGAGGAGGGAAGGGGAAAAAAGGAAGGAGAGGAGAGGGAGAGGGAAAGAAGAAAAAGAGGAAAGAAGAAGGGGAAGAGGGGAAAAAAGAGGAAAGGGAAAAAAGAGAGGGGGAGGGGGAGAGGGGAGAAAGGGGGAAAGAGGGGAAGGAAAGAGAAAGAGGAGAGAAGGGGAAGGGAAAGAGGGAGAGGGGGAAGAGAGGAAAGGGAAAGGAAAGAGAAGAAAAGGGAAGGGAAAGAGGAAAGAGGAGGGAGAGGGAGAAAGAAAAAGAAGAGGGAGAGGGGAAAAGAAGAAGGAGAGGGAAGGGAGAGGAAGAGGAGAGGAGAGAAGGGGGAAAGAAAGGAAAGGGAAAGGAAAAGAAAGAGGAGGAGGGGGGAAAAGAAGAGGAGGGAAAGAGGAAAAGGAAAGGAAGAGGAAGGAAAAGAAGAAGGGAAAGAGGAAGAAGAAAAAAAGAGGAGGGAAAAAGGGAAGGGAAAAAGGAAAGGAGAGGGGAAGGAAAAGGAGGGAAGGGGAAAAGGGGAGAGGGAGGGAAAGGAGAGAAGAGGGAAGGAAGAAAAGAGGAGAGGAAGGAGAAGGAGAGAAGAGGGAAGGAAGAAAAGAGGAGAGGAAGGAAAAGGAAGGAAGAGAAAAGGGGGAAAAGGGGAGGAGAGGAAAGGAAAAGAAAAGGGAAGGGAAAAAAGGAGAGGAAAGGGGAGGAGAAGAGAAAAGGGAAGAGGGGGGAAGGGGAGAGGGAAAAGAGGGGGAGAAAAAGGGGGAGAAAAAAAGGAAAAAAAGAGGGGAAAAAAAAGGGGAGAAAAAAAGAGGGAGAAAAAGAGAAAAAAAAGAGAAAAAAAAGGGGGAAGGGAGGGGGAGGGGGGAGGGGAGAGGGGAGGAAGAGGGGAGAGGAAGGGAGAGGGGGGAGGAGGGGGAGGAAAAAGGAGAGAAGAGAGGAGGAGAGAAAATTACGGGTCTCAGAGGCGAGAAACGGTCAGCCTTAGGGTTGGGGTTTGCCATGGGGTCAAGGGTATGCCATAGGGTTGGTTTTATTTCTTTTTTGATTTTTGGCAGTTTAAAACGTTTTCTAGGGACATGAAGGGTTGTTTTAGGCTCCAAAAAATATTTTCTTAATTTTAAACATTTTTTCAGATTTGTTCGAGCAAATTAAAATTTTGGATTTTTTTAGGGTATGGGTTAGGGTTAGCTAAGGTAAAATTTAAATTACGATTTTAGAAGTTTAAAGGGTTTTCTAAGGACATAGAGGGTAGTTTTAAGATAAATATATTATTCTTTTTATTTTAAAAATTTTTTCAGATTTTTTTGAGGGATTTAAAATTTTGGATTTTTTTTATGGTAAGGGTTAGTGTTAGAGATAGCTAAAATTGATTTCTTTAATTTTTAGGGTTTGGAAGTGTTTGCTAGGGTTATAAAGGGATGTTTAGGGATAATTGAAGTTTTTTATTAATTATAAAAATTTTTTCAGATTTTTTCAAGAACTTTTTAAATTTTTAGTATAACCCTAG
>NW_021163922.1:0-18631 GCF_004324835.1 Dendronephthya gigantea | reverse complement strand
TGGTTGCAGAGATATAAGCAAAATTGTCTTTGTATTCTTTGTAAATTTCATTATGAGATATCACTCATTTTAAAAAAATCTAAAATCTGAAAAAACAGTTGAGGTACTGATTCATCAAAAGAGCTCATGTCATGAGAAGTCTAATGGTATTTGATTCATTCTTATACAATGTTTGGTTGGAGAGATATAAGCAAAATTGTCTTTGTATTCTTTGTAAATTTCATTATGAGATATCACTCATTTTAAAAAATCTAAAATCTGAACCAAAACATTTGAGGTAATGATTTACCTATCAAAAGAGAGCCCATATCATGAGAAGTCTAATGGTATTTGATTCATTCTTGTACAATGTCTGGTTGCAGAGATATAAGCAAATTGTCTTGTATTTTTTCTATTTTTCGCAATGAAAATTTCAATGATATTCAAACATGGGAAATTTTAACGAGAGAGCTTTAACTAATAATTTGCCTGTCAAAAGAAAGCCCATGTCATGAGAAGTCTAATGCTATCTGTATAATTTGCATACAGTATATGGTTGCAGAGATATGAGGTAAAGTATCTTCATTTTTGCCAAATCTTATTATGAAAAGTGGAAACACGATATGGAACATTGTTTACAAAGGTAAATTCAATTCGATATCGAAAGGTTGGTTACTTCGTAAAGTGTTCAGAATCCTTCTATTTGGAGTGCTATTTCTATACATCCACTGGTTATTTTGTGTTCAACAGTTGTACAAGGTACTGATCTTAAGAATTGATAAATTATTGTGATAAAAACTTCTTGAACGAATTTCAACAAGTGTTTACTTCATTGAAAACACTTCAATTCTATAACAGAGTTGTTATATTTGACTTAGTTTATTGCATTTTAACTTGCACACTAAGGTATTTTTACCACTTAGCATAAGCTATTGTCTGACTAACTGCTTTGGTTTTACTGCACATTCATAGAAATAACTGTCAGTGGTTGTTTTGCCACACTCAATTTATTTTACTCTGTTGCTACATATTTCATTACAATATTTCCAGTCATATGGCAGGCCAGGATTATAATGAGTTTTGGTCAGCACGGCCGTTCCATATTGTAGGATCGTATCCAATTAATGATTGGAAAGCAACAAAAGAGTCTGAAATGGGCGCAAGGCGTCAAAGAGTTGATCAATTGCGCTCTACATTTTTCAACAATGAGTTGGGTGCACAAACTAATGAGGCAGAGGACAACTCCAATTCAAACGCACATTTTTTACAGCAGTGGGCAATCAATAAGTCTTGGTCATATTGTCCTAAATGCAAGTTATTGAGTCGGGAAAAGCTTTTACCATCATTTCATACTTCTAAACTGAACACAGTGAGGCATTGCCCTTGTTCAACACAGCGCTACCATATACCTCGAAAAGTGGAAATCCCGCTATGCTTGCATGGTCTTACACGATCAGAAATAGTAGCCCTTCGTCCACTAACGCTACATTCAGGCAACTACAAAGTGCATCAGCATGGTTATAGACAAAAGGATGGCTTTTGTCGAGTGTCGTGGTCTGAAGAATCAGTGCTTGAAAAGATTTCCAAACTTGATTCCGGTAGCTATCTCAAGTGCATGTTAGCATATAGGTTTCTAACGACTTGTGAAAAATCATGTTACAATCATTTCATTTTACTACGAGAACAACACTTAAAGGATGGTAAACAATTGAATCTCTATGATTTTAGAGAGAACGATGGCATCGAATGTGCCCTTTGGCATCACCTCTATCCATTTCATGATTGGTGTGAGACTAAATTATCTGGGAACACTTCTCGCCAAAGTGTCATTTACAATGAAAATCCTAAGTGAAATCCTAGACTATTCTCTCGATTACGATTTACTGCAATTTGTCTATGATAAATGGATTTTTACCACTGTCTCTGGCGCTATATCAACTTCCAGGGCTTTTGACACTTCTGCTGCAACTGCACTTTCAACTAAAACGTTTTCTTTAGAGTTGGAAATGGCATCATCGATTCTTGATAGATGCCGTTCGTCAATTTGGGTATCCAAATGTTTTCATAACAATAAGCCCATATGAGTGGACTTTTCCCACTCCTGTCTGGTTAGAAAAGGCATCATCCTTGTCTGGAAAAATGCCTACACAGTTAGCTTCTTTGGAAACATTGAACATTGTTCATATATTGGAACAAACAGTTAGAGGATACCTTTGTGGTACCAATTGTTCACGATGGCGGCAACATGTGTTTAACTTTGAACATCAAGTTAACAAAAACAATGTTAAGAATTTGTTTTATAGAATAGAATTTCAAGGTCGGGCACTGCCCACATTCACCTTCTTGTATGGCTCGAAGACATCTCGAAATGCTCATATGACCAAATAAAGGCTGACATACCAAATGATGACGGGGAACTTGCCTTCTTAGTTCATGATTTACAACAATCCGAAAAGACTGTTTTGCCTCTAAATGAAAACCCTACATGTTTGACAACAGACAACGAAGGCAAATTTCACTTGTCATTACACTACCCTCAAAGAGCATTTGCTTTGAAACTACGAGCATACATCTCCTCCCTTCTTTCTTTTCTCAAATGCCGCATGGATGTTCAATTTTCTGACCAGGCTGGAATGCTAATGCGTTATGTTACAAACTATGTCTCAAAGTTTAAAGACTCACAATCGACCGAATCTCTCTATTCCACACACTTAGTGCTGGCAGAGGCAGCATATCGCCATTTAAGAGATATGAAACCGTGTGAACCGGAAATGGTAATGACCCTTTCTTCAGTAAAAATGGCATGGTCTACTAATGGCACTAAAAGTTATGTGCCACCTAGACCTTCTTCTGCAGAAAGAAATACTATACTAATGAGATACCACAGACGAGCTGGTGAATCGGAGTTGTCATTTCTTGACTTCCTTCGAACACATGACACTTCAAAAGCTAATTGTCCTTTGTATAAGCGGCAAAAATGTCTAGTTGGTATCAAATATGTTTCTTATTTCAACCCTGACTTCTTTTTTCAATTTTTCTCATGAACAAGGCCCACAGTAAGTTAGAGGAATTGACACATCCAAATCATGACACATTGCCTGATGATTTAAAGTATTTTGCTTCATGTCTTGTGAACATTCCACAACTACTACGAGAACAAGAGGTGCGAGAAATGTTGCAGAAAGAGGGCCATAAAAGTTATTTCATTGACAATGTTGTAAATTACATGGCTAATATGAGAAATTTGTACGAACTGTGGCAAGTTCAAATTCTCCAAAATGATGATTTTTTATCTTTGCCACTTCGATCCGAGCATGAAAATCTTGATCCAATGCAAACAGCTGTGGTTGCCACGTTGAAATCGTTTTTGCAACTGCGAACACGGTATTACAATTCTGCCCGTTCTTCTGACTATGACTGCTCAGTGCAGTCTCAGGTTCATGGGCAAGGTAATGCAGAATCTCCCCATAATGAGTGGACGAGAATAATTTCTGTGACAGGAAAAGCAGGCACAGGCAAGACTAAGTGCCTTCATTGCTGCATCCAGTACATCATTGAAAAGGAGCTCATGTGTCTGGTTGCTACACCTACTGGCTTCCTTGCATCATCTTACCGTGCAATATTTGATAAAGATATGCAAATACAATCCATTCCTCATTTTCCATTCCAATTGATGAATCTCCACCACAAGTCAACTGGACACTTTCCATGTATGACTTGATTATTATTGACGAGGTGTCTATGGTTCCTCTGTCGAGTTTCAACCATATTCTCTCAACCGTACAACAGCTGCCAACACGACCCATTCTGCTAATTTCTGGTGACAAATGCCAATTGCCACCCATAACAACTGTAAATAACCGTATTACAAATACAAGCAGTGTCTATCAGCTAGAATCTTTGCCCAGAATTTCGAGATCTTTCAACCTCACTCATCAGCATCGCTGTATTGACGAAGAATACTCCCAAATTCTTAACCATTTGCGTTATTGGAGACCCACGACTGATATGTTGGAGAAACTTCAACAAGGACGTCTGCTCCATCACTCACAGTCCATTAATGACACAGACCTACTATCTATTATACGGGACAATGCTTCAAGCACATTTCTAACTGTATCAAGAAATGCCCTTTCACGAATAAATAATCTGATTTTAAAAAACCTGTTTTCACCAAACCTTTATGTTGGTACGGTCCAAATGGACAATGAAGACGTACCAACTGACATTTTTAAGGGCATGCGTATCATCATAACCCAGAATAGGGATAAGAAGAGTGGAATAGTCAATGGTCAACCTGCTGTTGTTCTAATGATGAAAAGTTTGACAGTTCTTATCAAACTGCCCAATGGAAAAACAGCATCTCTATACCCAGTTTCTAGCATAATCAACCAATCAGATGAGAGGGGTGAGCAGAATGGGAGTGTTAGGATGTGCTACCCTTTTGTGCCAGGATATGCCATCACTATCTGCAAATCACAGGGCCAAACACTTGGCAATGTTGTAGTTTGGTTTGACACAGAGAACCTTGGCCAAGGCGGTGCCTATGTGTGGTGGCATTGCGGTGGCAATGTCATTCAGGCTTCGCATCACGTTCCTAAGTGATTTATAAACTCATGAATTGGCGATGTTCGTTTGGATACAAAAATGAAAAAGAATTTTATTAACCTATTTCTTTTCTTGTTATCTAGATGTCATTCAAACAAAATGCCTCACCAAATAAAGTGACATATTTCAAGCATTTTCCTCATTATTTTCTACGTCCATATGATGCACAACTTCAATACAACCAGCAGGAATTTGTCGAAAAATTGAGTGCCAGAAATTGTGAGTGGATGACCAGACCTAAGATCGCGCTGAGCGAAGCAGCCCAGGCCTTAAAGGGAAAACTGGGAAATCTTAAAGTCGGCTAATTTCCTAGAATCATCCGTGCAAAACCAGCTTGAACGCGTGTTGACACCCATGGAGCAAACGCTGACAAATTTGGATGCAAAAGACAAGTCGTCACATACAAGTGGTCAAGATATATACCAAATCATGCGTTGGGCATTGAACAATTCCGAACTTGATGCTAGTCTTAGTCATTGGATGCAACAGTCAGCTGCCTTTTTTGTGGTCCTAGCGCAACTCCGAGCAATGCGTGGCTTGCTTACAAACCCCCAACATTACGCAACGAAATTAATGAACGATGATCCTCCAGCTATTAATTTTAAAAGAGAGAAGAGTATCGCCTCCCTGCAACAAATGTTGACTGCAATGTGCACAACAAATCCTGCAGGGGTTAGCACATCATCTGGGCCTGACATGCAGACGCTAGCACAGCAACTAACTGATCCATCTGTTTCCCGCCCATCGACATCTTCCCTACAACCACCAGATATGCTATCATCCGGTCTGCAAGATCCTACAGCAGCAACCCATAACCAACAACCAATGCCAACAACATCTGAAAATATATCACAGGCATCACCTTTTACCAACCAGTTAATGAATATGATTTTGTCATTACAAAGTCAAATGCAACAGATGCAACAGACCCATCAACAACCGGCCCCTGTACCACAACAGGACCACAACAACCCGCACCTACAGGAGATCATCAGCAATCAAGCGGAAAAAGGAAACGAAACAAAAAGGAAACACCGACAGTAGTACAACAACCGCCGCTTCAAACAGATGAACAACCATCTACAAGCACTGCAGTTATCCCGATGGAATCATCGGTGCAAGCAGAAACCGAGGAACAACAGCGACCAAAAAAGGCAAAGAAACAAAAGAAGGCAAACAAAGAAAAATCCAAGTAAACTTTGATCAAGGTAAAAGTAAATTGACAGACAGGCTTTTTAATTAATAAAAAGTAGTCCAATTGTTGTGTTATATAGATAAAAAAGGTCATTCTGTTAAAAATTAGATTTAAACAACGAGTATGTACATATTGACATACACATTTAGGAAATAAACTTTTTTTTGTTTATGAAATGTAACAGTTTCACAAGGTTTTTCGCTATTAAAAAACTTGTAATTATAAGTTAACACAAAAATGCTTCATTTATGTTAAAAAATATTCGAATTATCAAACTCGAAACCTCATGTGTACTTAATTAGGGTATGGTAAAGAGGGTGGGTAAATCTCACTGACAAGTCTTGGTTGATCCCTGTGGTAACTTTTCTGACACCCCTAGCTTAAAACTCGTGAAGACTAAGGGATCGATAGGCCATGCTTTCACAGTTTGTATTCATACTGAAAATCAAAATCAAGTGAGCTTTTGCCCTTTTGCTCTACATGAGATTTCCGTTCTCATTGAGCTCACCTTAGGACACCTGCGTTATCATTTGACAGTCGTGCCGCCCCAGCCAAACTCCCAACCTGACAGTGTCTTCGGCTCGGATCGACCGGCAGAAGAGCGATCTTAATGCTAAAAAGTGGACGTTGAGGTCCAGCTCCGCTTCACCGAATAAGTAAAAAACGATAAGAGTAGTGGTATTTCACCGGCGGATTGCTCCTCCCACTTATTCTACACCTCTCATGTTTTTTCACAGAGTCAGACTAGAGTCAAGCTCGACAGGGTTTCTTTCCCCGCTGTTGCTGCCAAGCCCGTTCCCTTGGCTGTGGTTTTGCTAGATAGTAGATAGGGACATTGGGAATCTCGTTAATCCATTCATGCGCGTCACTAATTAGATGACGAGGCATTTGGCTAGTAATACATTTATCAAATTCTTTAATCGATAAATGTACATTTGGGCATGAGATTGCAGCCTCACAATTAAATAATTATACACAATATAAAAAGAAATATATACATATGCAGCTGTAGAATTGTTTATATGATTTCTACCCACAAATATTATAAGTAGAGTTTAGCGTTAAATAAGTGTCTCAATATATGTATTCTTTCAGTCCAATTTGTCTCCAATTCATTCATCCAAGCTCAAAGCCTCATCCCAATTTGTTGTCTCCGATCTGTAAGTTCCTTTCTTGAAGTCCAGCCAAATTTTATAGCCCTTCTCCATCACTATAACACTAAGTATCTCTATTTCAGACTTATTAAACCCAAACTTATCAGATAAAAGGTTGTGAGACGGTTTAACGATGGCACCCCTCCAATTAAAACTAATCGAGGAGAAGTTTACCTCCGCCGCTCCGCTCACTCCCTACACCCAGTTGCGGACATGCTCAGTATTATAGTAGCTAACTTTCCTCGAGTGCACATCTTTACGGTGGCCCAGAAGGGACACCACTTACAACAAAAATATCTGCTGCAATAGTAATTTTGCGCTATTGCTGTCTTTTTAATTTTGTGAAACACATTGCTTCAAACAAAAAATATGGCACGTCGATGGCTACGATAAACTCAAACCCTACGGTTTTTCCATACACGGTTGCATCGACGGCTTTAGCCGAAGAGTATTATGGTTGCGAGTTCAAAGGTCAAACAAAAATCCCAAGACAATTGCAAGATATTTTTATGATTATGTCAAAGCCAGTGGTGGATGCCCGGTTCGTCTTTTGACTGACCGGGGAACTGAAAATGGCTTAATTGCTGCGATGCAATGTTATCTTCGGGCTAATGGGGAAGATGACTTTGCTGGAGCAAAAGCTCACCAGTATTTGTCAAGTCCTCGAAACCAAAGAATAGAGTGCTATTGGTCCTCGCTACGAAAACTGCGTTCTGGCTGGTGGATAGATTTTTTTGCTGACCTATTGCAGTCTGGTATCTTGGACCTGACAAATGAGATCCACAAAGATGCACTGTGGTTTTCGTTTGCAGGTGTTCTTCAGGCAGATTTGGACAAAGCCAGAGAGCAATGGAACTCACACAGGATAAGGAAATCTCACGAGACCACTGTACCTGGGGTTCCTGATATTCTGTACTTTCTCCCTGAGCAATCAAGGGAAGAGAGGGAAGATTGCCTTGTGCATGTTTCATCGTGCAAATTAGAAGAAGTAGAAAGAGAAATACTTGGTGAAGAAGAAGTAGAAGAGGAAATAGATGAGGTGTGTGAGGAATATTTCCATTATGTTATGGAAAATAATGGTCTAACATACCCAGCAACAATTTTTGAGGCTGGAGAACTATTTCAATCACTAGTTAGTTATGCTGCAGGGGTACCTGAAACTATGTAAAGCAAAATGCTGTGGTAAATTTAAATCTGAACAGCATTGTGTTAATCTGTGAACAGCATTGTGTTAATTTTATTAGGAAAAAAAAATAGGAGATATATTGAGTTTATTCTAATTAATTGCAAAAATGTTTAAAGGTGCAAAATTTTAATCCAAACTTCAACAAAGGTAACATATGTTGCTCTACATACAGTAGCAATGTAAAACAGTTCAGCATTTCAAATTTAGCAAGAATAATATACACTACTAGCTATGCTCACAATGACAAATATCCACAAGTGTTTGAGTACTTCCAATTTCTTTCACAGGTAATGATTTTGAAACACTTATGCTAATGATTTTGAAAAAAGTACCGCAACAATGGTGTAAAAATGTCATCATGAAAAGGATAATATGAAAGTCACCATAAATAACCCCTTTAATCTGTAGAGAAGGTGTGGCTTTTGATCACTACCACATCTACAGTATATATGTCAAATATAGAATATTATTATTCTTCCTTTAACAAATAAACACAACATCTTTTTTATAGAATAATAAACCTATCTCTGTCCAATGCCATAGTCCTGAAATATATCTCCATGACATTTAAAGCAAATACCTCAGTGCTACATTTTGTGTATCTGTCATTAACTGGTATGCAAATTGTTAAAGCACATGTATTGCCAGTTAACCTCTTATGTGCATCAGTACACAGATGATCAAATGCCAAAGAACCTTTAAAATTAGGGAATCGTGAACCACTCCCAAACTGTAATATGTCATTAAGGGAAAGCATTTTGACAACAGCAGAATCATCTGCACCAACTGCCTCATTAGAATCATTCCAGTCAGGGCAAGCAATGACATGGGATGTTAATTTACCAGATTTAGCTTTTTTGAGAAACTGTTGCCATTTGTACACAATTTCTGTCTCTTTCTCATGTTCATTTGTGCCAACAGATGAGAAACAGGGTTTAAAACATGCTTTGACATTGTCAGTGTTTACGTCTTGATACACTAACTCTGCCAATCCTGCTTGAAAAAACTTACATAATTCAGGCAAAACACCAAAGGCTTTCAAGCCTTTGCAAAAACTAAAAATTTCCTCTGCAACACTGCTTATTACAATATGCTTAGAGCAAAATCTAATTAGATCATCCTTGTCTTTCAAAGTAATAACAGGTTTTGTGTATCCCATATTAAATCTTTCAGAAAAGGAATTAACTAAATCTGAAATCTCCATCTCATTATTGCAAGCTTGTATCTGAAGAAGTTTTTTTTTAAACTCTGATTCTGTTGGGACTTCATCCAAAACAACCTCAATTGGATTGTCAAGAATAAAAGATGCAACTGACTGGCAAAAAAAATGTGGCCCAGGACACCTATTTAATAAAGCAAGGGCAGTTAATTTACCAAACATCTCAAACTTGCCCACTTCTAATGCATGCAAATTGTGCCTAAAGGTTAAATTGGGATAGCTACCACGGAGTAAATTCCCACTGTTTAACATACCGTTAAAAAAGATTGTAAAGAACTCTCTAGTGACACCCCCAGTATCAACTCCCTCCTCCCCAATGAACTTGACCATAATTCTACCCTTAATATCATCATCCATAAGCTGTTCAAATGTCCTCTCCACCAGGTGGTTTCTGGTTACTTCAATAACAGTATACTGGTCATTAGGTATACTATTAATTTTAACCTCAAGTGCTTGCTCTAGGGAACAGGCTTTTGCACAAACATTTTCATCATTCTCTTCAGTTTTGCTAAGAGAGTGTGTACTTTCACCATGTTCGCTCTCGTTGATGGCAAGTAAAAGGAATGGGTCATCATCATCATCCATAACAAAATTAGGTGGGTCATCTACAGTTGCAGTAACAGTGCCAGTGGGGATTGTCATCACATTTTTATCATCTTCGGTCATGGTGACAGTACTACCAGTAATATACGATTGGAATTAGGTTTGCTCTCTAACCCATATTGTCAATGTCATTTTCATCTGCTGATGACCAATCAGATAGCTGATTGTACTCAAACTCATCACGTAGGCAAAGATAAAATGTCAGCTTTTTGTAGTCTTTTCGAGATGGCTTCTTTATATTTCATTAGAGAGAATTCTCGTTAGTTCCTGGAACAAAGTACGTCTGACTAAATCAGGATAAAGAAGAACATATGGGCTTGCACGATCAAATGACTGATCGAAGTTCCCATTTGATGACAGCTTCCTTAATTAATTCATCTCGACCGATATCATTTCTTACTTTTAATATATGCGTCTTATTGCGGCGTGTTTTGAACACGCCATCATTAACATATGCCAAGCCAACTTTGATTTCGACTTCCTTGACCTTGGGCTCTTTTGCCTTCTTCGCCGATGTTGATGTCTCATTTCCACGTTTCTTTTTCTTCGATGGTTTAAAACCCTCTTGTCTACTAGCTTCTCGAATGCGATAGAAGTCTCGAAAACTCAATGTTGATGACGGACCACGAGATCGACAGGTAGTGGTCGGTGTTGTAGTACTCGGCGGTGTTGCGATACTTGTTGTAGTTGTTAGCGTACTATGTGGCAAAACTTTTGATAGTTCTTCTCGCAGAGTTTGTTGGACTGCATCCCGGATATCATCTTTAAAATTTGCTGACATAATAAATCTAAAATCTCATGAATATTTAAACCAATAGGTGATAAACAAAGCATGGCCGAGCAAAATTTGAAACGGAGTCACATGTATTCCTGTGCTTCCACTACTAAATGTAATATTCTATTTCACCTGCGCGCGCAGGGTTTGAAGAAGTTTAGTAAGAGATGTTGTTCATTTTTATTGTGATAGTGCATGTTTATTTTAAACAGAGTGGAATATTTTTGTTTGAAGCAATGTGTTTCACAAAATTGAAAGAAAGCAATAGCGCAAAATTATTATTGCAGCAGATATTTTTGTTGAAAGTGGTGTCCCTTCTGGGCCACCGTACATCTTCCAGGTCCGCGTTATCGGCTGACACAGTGACATCGACCAAAAAGCAAGTGCCATCGCAATTCCAGACCAGCAGGTCAGGACGTCTTATGCCGGCAGGTGTTGGAATAGCTGGCTCGACAAGCACGGACCACTTTTTTTAACACAATTTTAACGGTCCGCGCTAAGATAGAATTATGTCGATCTATCCTGGCTCCGCTGGTCCTAGGACAGACCTGGAGAATGTGCCCAAGGGACTCCGGACGTGCACAACCGTCACAGGCCACCAAACGTTGTGGACGGCCACGTGCCATCCTAGTGGCAGTTGGCATTAAATTGCCTCTTATCATGATGGCACCGATGTAATTGGCGCCAGACATAAGATAACTAGGAAAACCCACCCAGTTGTGCACGTGGGGAGTGTTGTTACTCTGTCTTAATCCCCTTCCATCTACAGACTTATGTAGCCCGCTGTGAGCGCACGCCTCAGCCCCGCTTTATCACAGACAGGTACATCCCCCACCAGTTGTACCTGCGAATCTTTCCTGAGCATGTCCACAACAATTGAAGACCGAGCAACGACGGCAACCACCGGGTCAGCGCAGCTTAGAAGTTTTTCATACCTAGCTTTTCGCATCAAGGGAATGGCATTTTTCAAAACTGCCACCCCGAGGCCGCCTTCCGCAAATGGTGCATGGATAAAAAAGTTAGAGGTGTCTTTAGGCAATTTAAGCCACCGTCTAACCGCACCACGAATTTTGATGTCCAAAAACTCGAGAAACTTCTTAGTGCTGTCGGTTAAGACCAATTGATGATACAGGGCAGGTAAAACATGTTGCCTTAGGATATACATTCGTTGCTGGGGTTTCAAAGGCGCTTTACCTAAGTTATTCAACATCCTTTGCAACGTACCGGCTACATTATTTACCGGTCCCTTAGCCCCAAAGGGAATTCCCAAATAAACATATACCTGCTTGATGGACTTAGCAGGTATAACACTTCCGTTAACGTGCAAATGCTCGTAATGATTAACTACCCATCTCTTGCGCTTGCCATCCACATCAATCCGCAAAGAGGCGGACTTACCAGAGCTGCCAGCACTTATGCTCAAGCCACATTTTTCGAGGTGTTCATGAAAAACATTAATCTGACTCTGGGCTCCAACTGATGTTGTTGTTAGTAGCCCAATGTCATCAGCAAAGGCTAAATGATTAATTCTCACACCCCCAAGATTCACACCAAGTTCTGGGTCCAATGTTGATAAAGCCCAGTCTATAACCGCATTAAATAAATGCACAGACATTGGATCACCCTGCTTCCCCCTGTCTCACATAAATGGGCTCGCTTTTTTGTCCCGCCACCCGAATTCGTGTTTGGCTACGGGAGTAAAATTCCTTCAAATATGTAAGAAAGGGGGAGGGATCCCCATTCTCCGTGCGGCGATCAAAATACTATGGTGAGAAACAGAGTCGAAGGCCTTTGCAATGTCAAGAAAGACAACATTCAATGGCAGGTTGTTATCGGTATGATGTTTTATAATAGCCCTCAGAAGCACCACATTCTCCGCCAGCCCATCACCAGAGCGAAATGCCTTTTGCCTGTCCGAAAAAGGCATGGAAACACCCATTCGCTTTGCCATGAGTTTGTGAAACAGCCTGATTATAAATATTGCCATGGTGATTGGTCTATGCTTTGGTGGTCTAATATCTTCCCTATCTTTAGGGATTAAAACAGTCTCTCCCAGACAGCAAATGCAAGGGCAGTACCCAGACAGTAGCCACAGGTTGAGACGTGCTTTTAGCTCGTTAACAGGAAGCTGCCTTAGTTGTTTTAAGACCATACCATCGGGACCTGGTGCACCTGGCTTCATGGCTTTCATGGTCTTATCAAGCTCAATTTGGGTGACTGGATCAATAAGATCCCATAGGACAGGCCCAATAGGGTCTGGTACCCTATCATCCACCATCGATTCCTTCTCAAAAATAACTCTCCAAAAAGGCTCTAATTCTTCTAGAGACATACACTGAGTTGGTTTATCCCAACTCCCATCTAACACACATTTCGCACAACGGGCTTTATTTTTTCGAAAAAGATCCTGCACCTTCTTGTATGTTGCCCTTCTCTTATTTTGTGCTGGTCTCCGACTCTTCCTCGCTTTTCTACCAGAGCTCTCGGGTACGACAGAAGCAGCCCCTTAATGCTCGGTCGATTCCTGAGAGCTTCTACCGGGTTTCCGCCTACCCCTCTTTCGTGGTACGACTCCTGCTCGTTTCCTTGCAGTCATCGATTCCATGAAGAGAGTAAAATCCCGGTCGATAAACTGGCGTATCTCATCATTTGGGCGCCCCGGATCAATAAAATCCACCTCTAGGCCTCCCAGAAAGGGAAAATTATCAATTTCATCTTTCACTTTGGCCACCCATGCTTCATGATGTGGACCGCAAGATTCCCTATCAGCACTACACCCCGTACTAGGCCAACAGTGCCGTTCAGGGGGAGCGCCACCTAGAGCAGGTTCTTCCGGCACAGGAGGGGGTCGACAAGTCATGGGCTCATCCCGAAATTCACGAAGCAGGCTTTGGTACTTTTTATTGGATGCTCGCCTAACACCTTTAATGCTCTCAAGTGAGCGGTGTGGCAGTACCTTAGCCAGCTTCTGGTTCAAAAATTTGATTCCCAGCCCACAGGCGAACCTCCTCCCTTGCCAGAAGAACCAGCTCCTCGTCATCCCACCGAGCTTTCACACGAGGTTCCGGCACGTTCTTCTCATGAAAACTTTCGGCATGCATTCTCCTCTCATGCACAGTCAAACCTCTTTTAGACTTAAACGTTTTGTGGCAGTACTCACAAACAAACAAAGTACTACATCCGCTTGAAATGGTAAAAGTGTCGACAGATGCGTCACATACGACATCTGTATTGTTTCTCATGCTGTCTGTTTCCGACACACAGGTTCGACTAGGCCGAATCCTAGCAGACATGTTCGCAGTGCCAACTATAGAATATTGCTCTTATATCAGTAAATCGCGGTTTAATATTACACAAAGCAATAGTTAGCACTGACAGGACCCACGACGTGAACGTCTGTCTGCATCGGGTCCCAAGAGAGTCATAGTTACTCCCGCCGTTTACCCGCGCTTGGATGAATTACTTCACTTTGACATTCAGAGCACTGGGCAGAAATCACATTGCGTCAACACCAGTCACCAGCCATCGCAATGCTTTGTTTTAATTAAACAGTCGGATTCCCCTTGTCCGTTCCAGTTCTAAGTTGGTTGTTAATCGCCTGCCGAATCGACCTGACCGTCACAGCTGAGTCAATCCACGCGAAGTCCCTTCGCAGTCCGACTTCGATGCGCAGCAAGCCACGCATCTCCGTCAGCCCACGCCGAGTCCTCGCGCTTCACGTCCCAGCCCGACAGACCCAACCCTTAGAGCCAATCCTTTTCCCGAAGTTACGGATCTATTTTGCCGACTTCCCTTACCTACATTGTTCTATCAACTAGAGGCTGCTCACCTTGGAGACCTGCTGCGGTTATGAGTACGACCAGACAAGAAAATGAACGACTCGCTCGGATTTTCAAGAGCCGTCGAAAGCGCACCGGACCCCAAAAGAAGTTTGGGGCTTTACCGGACGTGAAACCCTATCTCCGGCTAAACCGATTTCAGGGTAACGTTGCCCATTAAAAAGAAAGAGAACTCTTCCCGGGGCTCTCGCCGACGTCTCCGAGTTCAGAGCTCTTGCCGCTTGTGCCACTAGGTGCAGTATCCCTGTTCTGGTTCGGGAATATTAACCCGATTCGACGATTTGTAACGGAATTTCCCTATCTCTTAGGATCGACTAACCATGTCCAACTGCTGTTCACATGGAACCTTTCTCCACCCTATTCAGGCACAGTTCACCATCTTTCGGGTCCCAACAGATACGCTCTTACTCAAACCTCTCTGAGAGCAGACAAGGTCGGTCGATGATGCGGCGACGAATGTGAACGCCGCTTCTCACCTCAACCGTCCGAGGACGGCCTTTACTTTCATTGCGCCCACGGGTTTCATGACCCGGAGACTCGCGCACATGTTAGACTCCTTGGTCCGTGTTTCAAGACGGGTCGGATGGAGCCGTATGGTCGTCAGCATCCTAGGCGCGTAGGGTGCGAACACCGTCATGATCAACAGGCAGCGGTTCGAGCGCACAGGCGTGCCGTCCGCCACGGTCGACATGCCGGACCGATCGGTCGGGTCGCCAGCTGAGCACGCGCCGCAGACCACGGTCGCCGACGAGCTATGCGAGCGCAAGTCTTAACAACCAGCCGCGAGGCCGGTCCACCTTCCTTGCGACCTTATCGCCCGTCGACAACCGACGCTGACGCTCGCTCGCCAGAAGTGCGCCGTCCACGCACCGCGTCCGAGCGCGTCTCGTCCATGCGGATCGAGAGCGTGACCGTCGGGATGCGCGAGCGACTGAATCTGGCGGGGCGAATTGCTAACTCCATTCGCTTCCCTTTCAACGGTTTCACGTACTCTTTAACTCTCTTTTCAAAGTCCTTTTCATCTTTCCCTCACGGTACTTGTTCGCTATCCGTCTTGTTCCTGTATTTAGCTTTATATGGAGTTTACCACCCGTTTTGGGCTGCATTCCAAAACAACCCGACTCTTCGAAAGCACATCGCGAGCGCTCGAGCATTGCCACGTACGGGGTTGTCACCCTCTGTGACGTGCTGTTCCAAGCAACTTAGGCAGACTCGTTGCGCCGGGAAAGTACTTCTCGAAACTACAATTCGCTGCTGCAACACAACGGAGATTTTCAAGTTGAGCTGTTCCCTCTTCATTCGCCATTACTGGGGGAATCCTTGTTAGTTTCTTTTCCTCCGCTTAGTAATATGCTTAAATTCAGCGGGTAATCTTGCCTAAAATGAGGTTAATGAATGAATCAATGGAATATGTTGCGCGCGTCGGCCGGCACGCGCGATACGAAGAGCTCCCTTGCTATACAATAGTTTAGGCTTCGTTCGCGCGTCGGTAACGTCGCGATGGCAACGTGTGCTGCACTTCGAGGGACGCGCCGCTTCGAGCTGCCGCAGGACGCCCCAATTGAGTCGAAACCGACTCGGCGTTTCGTTAACCAACACTCAGACAGACATGCTCCCGCTATAACCGAGAGCGCCATTTACGTTCAAAGATTCGATGATTCACTGAATTTTGCAATTCACACTACGTATCGCAGCTGGCTGCGTTCTTCATTGATGCACGAGACAAGAGATCCACTGTTAAAAGTTGTATATATATATTTGCATGAAAATACATACGCACAGTTAAACTTCGACGTGTTGTGTTTGAAAAAGTAAAATGGGGAGGCCGGGCAATGGCGAAATGAAGCGCTCATCGCGTTTCGAGATCGATGTGTCCATCCACCAAACATTTAAGAGCAAACGAGCGCTCACCTCCCTCGTGGTTTGTAAGTTCACAGCGCGTTCGATTGCCGATCGAACGTTGATGATCCTTCCGCAGGTTCACCTACGGAAACCTTGTTACGACTTTTACTTCCTCTAAATGATCAAGTTTGACCAACTTTTTGGACGTCCGTCGGATGGGCCGAAGCCCATCTGACAGTGCCAATCCGGAGGCCTCACTAAACCATTCATCGGTAGTAGCGACGGGCGGTGTGTACAAAGGGCAGGGACGTAATCAACGCGAGCTGATGACTCGCGCTTACTAGGAATTCCTCGTTCAAGATCAAGAATTACAATGATCTCCCCAGCACGACAATGATTCACAAGATTACCCACACCTTTCGGTGAAGGAGCGACTTGTTGCCATCGTTGAAATCATTCAGATTTCAAGTATGGAAAAGCCAAATATTACTGTATAGCTATGAAATGCCTATCAAAAGCCTCTTGATACAAGGTATCTAATGGTAGGCATTACATCCCTGTAGCTCGAATAAAACTAAAAAATAACAGGAAATATGTGTGGACATTGTGTAATTTTGATATATTCCAATAAGTGTCAGATTTCATGGAAAGCTGTTAGCTACTGCCTATCAAAAGCTTCCTCTTGATACAAGGTCTAATGGTAGGCATTACATGCCTGTAGCTTAACAGAACTAAAAATATAACAGAAGTATGTGTTTTAGGTAATATTTATATTCCTATATCATTCAGATTTCAAGTATGAAAAGCCAAATATTAACTGTATAGCCATGAAATGCCTATCAAAAGCTTCCTCTTGATACAAGGAATCTAATGGTAGGCATTACATCCCTGTAGCTTGAACAGAACTAAAAATATAACAGAAAGTATGTGAATTTTGTGTAATATTTATATAGTCCTATATCATTCAGATTTCAAGTATGGAAAAGCCAAATATTAACTGTATAGCCATGAAATGCCTATCAAAAGCTTCTCTTATACAAGGAATCTAATGGTAGGCATTACATGCCTGTAGTTTGAACAGAATAAAAATATAACAGAAAGTATGTGAATTTTGGGTAATATTTATATAGTCCTATATCATTCAGATTTCAAGTATGGAAAAGCCAATATTCACTGTATAGCATGAAATGCCTATCAAAAGCTTCCTCTTGATACAAGGAATCTAATGGTAGGCATTACATCCCTGTAGCTTGAATAGAACTAAAAATATAACAGGAAATATGTGTGGACATTGTGTAATATTTTGATATAGTCCTGTCAGATTTCAAGTATGGAAAAGCCAAATATTACCTGTATAGCTATGAAATGCACATCAAAAGCTTTCTCTTGATACAAGGAAGCTAATGACGCGCATTAAATTCACTTACACACGACCAAACTAGAATTTAAAATGAAAATATGTGAATTTTGGTTCATTCTTAGATAATGCAATATACATTTGTTTTGATGTTTTTAAAAGCAAAATAGCATTATAATGCAATGAAATTCACATCAAAAGCTTCCTCTCAGCGCAAGGAATCTAATGATATACAATTTATTGCACTATGTCCGTTTTCATGTATTTTGCTTAATATCTTTAAGTTTTAATGCAGAAATTTTAAGATTTTTAAATTTCCGGTTTTTAAACCAATGAAATTTCTTGTTTTCGTAAAAGCTGTATTTTCATTGGTTGGTCATTCAGGACTTTAGTGGCGTCCATTTTGTTGCACAGAATTTGCGTCCGAAATTGTCTTCACAATCCATCAAAATTATACAAGTTTTTTCTACATCCTCTTGCTATTTTGCATTAAAAAGATTTATAAGGTACTAATCTTCATTTATATCACTTTAGTTTTAAACAAAACGCGTTATTATACGGGTTTTTTACATGTTTTTAATCAATGCGTAATATTGTCTTTATTTATTTTAAAGGGCTCATAGTTTTGTTGCATTGGTGCCTAAATAAAGACTACAATTCACCGAAAAGTGAGTAAATTGTCACCTTAAACATCTTTGTCATTATATTGCTAAAGTTCGTGGCAAATTGTGCAAATTTTTAAAGTCTAATCAACGATATAGCGATCCTACCATATATTTGCAATACAGTGTAGTTTCTACTATCAGTTTTTATTCCGTGTTTATTCTGTTGCAAACTACTTGCTAGTTCACCTTATCATTCACACTTGTTAACT
>NW_021163921.1:0-18684 GCF_004324835.1 Dendronephthya gigantea | reverse complement strand
TGGTTGCAGAGATATAAGCAAAATTGTCTTTGTATTCTTTGTAAATTTCATTATGAGATATCACTCATTTTAAAAAAATCTAAAATCTGAAAAAACAGTTGAGGTACTGATTCATCAAAAGAGCTCATGTCATGAGAAGTCTAATGGTATTTGATTCATTCTTATACAATGTTTGGTTGGAGAGATATAAGCAAAATTGTCTTTGTATTCTTTGTAAATTTCATTATGAGATATCACTCATTTTAAAAAATCTAAAATCTGAACCAAAACATTTGAGGTAATGATTTACCTATCAAAAGAGAGCCCATATCATGAGAAGTCTAATGGTATTTGATTCATTCTTGTACAATGTCTGGTTGCAGAGATATAAGCAAATTGTCTTGTATTTTTTCTATTTTTCGCAATGAAAATTTCAATGATATTCAAACATGGGAAATTTTAACGAGAGAGCTTTAACTAATAATTTGCCTGTCAAAAGAAAGCCCATGTCATGAGAAGTCTAATGCTATCTGTATAATTTGCATACAGTATATGGTTGCAGAGATATGAGGTAAAGTATCTTCATTTTTGCCAAATCTTATTATGAAAAGTGGAAACACGATATGGAACATTGTTTACAAAGGTAAATTCAATTCGATATCGAAAGGTTGGTTACTTCGTAAAGTGTTCAGAATCCTTCTATTTGGAGTGCTATTTCTATACATCCACTGGTTATTTTGTGTTCAACAGTTGTACAAGGTACTGATCTTAAGAATTGATAAATTATTGTGATAAAAACTTCTTGAACGAATTTCAACAAGTGTTTACTTCATTGAAAACACTTCAATTCTATAACAGAGTTGTTATATTTGACTTAGTTTATTGCATTTTAACTTGCACACTAAGGTATTTTTACCACTTAGCATAAGCTATTGTCTGACTAACTGCTTTGGTTTTACTGCACATTCATAGAAATAACTGTCAGTGGTTGTTTTGCCACACTCAATTTATTTTACTCTGTTGCTACATATTTCATTACAATATTTCCAGTCATATGGCAGGCCAGGATTATAATGAGTTTTGGTCAGCACGGCCGTTCCATATTGTAGGATCGTATCCAATTAATGATTGGAAAGCAACAAAAGAGTCTGAAATGGGCGCAAGGCGTCAAAGAGTTGATCAATTGCGCTCTACATTTTTCAACAATGAGTTGGGTGCACAAACTAATGAGGCAGAGGACAACTCCAATTCAAACGCACATTTTTTACAGCAGTGGGCAATCAATAAGTCTTGGTCATATTGTCCTAAATGCAAGTTATTGAGTCGGGAAAAGCTTTTACCATCATTTCATACTTCTAAACTGAACACAGTGAGGCATTGCCCTTGTTCAACACAGCGCTACCATATACCTCGAAAAGTGGAAATCCCGCTATGCTTGCATGGTCTTACACGATCAGAAATAGTAGCCCTTCGTCCACTAACGCTACATTCAGGCAACTACAAAGTGCATCAGCATGGTTATAGACAAAAGGATGGCTTTTGTCGAGTGTCGTGGTCTGAAGAATCAGTGCTTGAAAAGATTTCCAAACTTGATTCCGGTAGCTATCTCAAGTGCATGTTAGCATATAGGTTTCTAACGACTTGTGAAAAATCATGTTACAATCATTTCATTTTACTACGAGAACAACACTTAAAGGATGGTAAACAATTGAATCTCTATGATTTTAGAGAGAACGATGGCATCGAATGTGCCCTTTGGCATCACCTCTATCCATTTCATGATTGGTGTGAGACTAAATTATCTGGGAACACTTCTCGCCAAAGTGTCATTTACAATGAAAATCCTAAGTGAAATCCTAGACTATTCTCTCGATTACGATTTACTGCAATTTGTCTATGATAAATGGATTTTTACCACTGTCTCTGGCGCTATATCAACTTCCAGGGCTTTTGACACTTCTGCTGCAACTGCACTTTCAACTAAAACGTTTTCTTTAGAGTTGGAAATGGCATCATCGATTCTTGATAGATGCCGTTCGTCAATTTGGGTATCCAAATGTTTTCATAACAATAAGCCCATATGAGTGGACTTTTCCCACTCCTGTCTGGTTAGAAAAGGCATCATCCTTGTCTGGAAAAATGCCTACACAGTTAGCTTCTTTGGAAACATTGAACATTGTTCATATATTGGAACAAACAGTTAGAGGATACCTTTGTGGTACCAATTGTTCACGATGGCGGCAACATGTGTTTAACTTTGAACATCAAGTTAACAAAAACAATGTTAAGAATTTGTTTTATAGAATAGAATTTCAAGGTCGGGCACTGCCCACATTCACCTTCTTGTATGGCTCGAAGACATCTCGAAATGCTCATATGACCAAATAAAGGCTGACATACCAAATGATGACGGGGAACTTGCCTTCTTAGTTCATGATTTACAACAATCCGAAAAGACTGTTTTGCCTCTAAATGAAAACCCTACATGTTTGACAACAGACAACGAAGGCAAATTTCACTTGTCATTACACTACCCTCAAAGAGCATTTGCTTTGAAACTACGAGCATACATCTCCTCCCTTCTTTCTTTTCTCAAATGCCGCATGGATGTTCAATTTTCTGACCAGGCTGGAATGCTAATGCGTTATGTTACAAACTATGTCTCAAAGTTTAAAGACTCACAATCGACCGAATCTCTCTATTCCACACACTTAGTGCTGGCAGAGGCAGCATATCGCCATTTAAGAGATATGAAACCGTGTGAACCGGAAATGGTAATGACCCTTTCTTCAGTAAAAATGGCATGGTCTACTAATGGCACTAAAAGTTATGTGCCACCTAGACCTTCTTCTGCAGAAAGAAATACTATACTAATGAGATACCACAGACGAGCTGGTGAATCGGAGTTGTCATTTCTTGACTTCCTTCGAACACATGACACTTCAAAAGCTAATTGTCCTTTGTATAAGCGGCAAAAATGTCTAGTTGGTATCAAATATGTTTCTTATTTCAACCCTGACTTCTTTTTTCAATTTTTCTCATGAACAAGGCCCACAGTAAGTTAGAGGAATTGACACATCCAAATCATGACACATTGCCTGATGATTTAAAGTATTTTGCTTCATGTCTTGTGAACATTCCACAACTACTACGAGAACAAGAGGTGCGAGAAATGTTGCAGAAAGAGGGCCATAAAAGTTATTTCATTGACAATGTTGTAAATTACATGGCTAATATGAGAAATTTGTACGAACTGTGGCAAGTTCAAATTCTCCAAAATGATGATTTTTTATCTTTGCCACTTCGATCCGAGCATGAAAATCTTGATCCAATGCAAACAGCTGTGGTTGCCACGTTGAAATCGTTTTTGCAACTGCGAACACGGTATTACAATTCTGCCCGTTCTTCTGACTATGACTGCTCAGTGCAGTCTCAGGTTCATGGGCAAGGTAATGCAGAATCTCCCCATAATGAGTGGACGAGAATAATTTCTGTGACAGGAAAAGCAGGCACAGGCAAGACTAAGTGCCTTCATTGCTGCATCCAGTACATCATTGAAAAGGAGCTCATGTGTCTGGTTGCTACACCTACTGGCTTCCTTGCATCATCTTACCGTGCAATATTTGATAAAGATATGCAAATACAATCCATTCCTCATTTTCCATTCCAATTGATGAATCTCCACCACAAGTCAACTGGACACTTTCCATGTATGACTTGATTATTATTGACGAGGTGTCTATGGTTCCTCTGTCGAGTTTCAACCATATTCTCTCAACCGTACAACAGCTGCCAACACGACCCATTCTGCTAATTTCTGGTGACAAATGCCAATTGCCACCCATAACAACTGTAAATAACCGTATTACAAATACAAGCAGTGTCTATCAGCTAGAATCTTTGCCCAGAATTTCGAGATCTTTCAACCTCACTCATCAGCATCGCTGTATTGACGAAGAATACTCCCAAATTCTTAACCATTTGCGTTATTGGAGACCCACGACTGATATGTTGGAGAAACTTCAACAAGGACGTCTGCTCCATCACTCACAGTCCATTAATGACACAGACCTACTATCTATTATACGGGACAATGCTTCAAGCACATTTCTAACTGTATCAAGAAATGCCCTTTCACGAATAAATAATCTGATTTTAAAAAACCTGTTTTCACCAAACCTTTATGTTGGTACGGTCCAAATGGACAATGAAGACGTACCAACTGACATTTTTAAGGGCATGCGTATCATCATAACCCAGAATAGGGATAAGAAGAGTGGAATAGTCAATGGTCAACCTGCTGTTGTTCTAATGATGAAAAGTTTGACAGTTCTTATCAAACTGCCCAATGGAAAAACAGCATCTCTATACCCAGTTTCTAGCATAATCAACCAATCAGATGAGAGGGGTGAGCAGAATGGGAGTGTTAGGATGTGCTACCCTTTTGTGCCAGGATATGCCATCACTATCTGCAAATCACAGGGCCAAACACTTGGCAATGTTGTAGTTTGGTTTGACACAGAGAACCTTGGCCAAGGCGGTGCCTATGTGTGGTGGCATTGCGGTGGCAATGTCATTCAGGCTTCGCATCACGTTCCTAAGTGATTTATAAACTCATGAATTGGCGATGTTCGTTTGGATACAAAAATGAAAAAGAATTTTATTAACCTATTTCTTTTCTTGTTATCTAGATGTCATTCAAACAAAATGCCTCACCAAATAAAGTGACATATTTCAAGCATTTTCCTCATTATTTTCTACGTCCATATGATGCACAACTTCAATACAACCAGCAGGAATTTGTCGAAAAATTGAGTGCCAGAAATTGTGAGTGGATGACCAGACCTAAGATCGCGCTGAGCGAAGCAGCCCAGGCCTTAAAGGGAAAACTGGGAAATCTTAAAGTCGGCTAATTTCCTAGAATCATCCGTGCAAAACCAGCTTGAACGCGTGTTGACACCCATGGAGCAAACGCTGACAAATTTGGATGCAAAAGACAAGTCGTCACATACAAGTGGTCAAGATATATACCAAATCATGCGTTGGGCATTGAACAATTCCGAACTTGATGCTAGTCTTAGTCATTGGATGCAACAGTCAGCTGCCTTTTTTGTGGTCCTAGCGCAACTCCGAGCAATGCGTGGCTTGCTTACAAACCCCCAACATTACGCAACGAAATTAATGAACGATGATCCTCCAGCTATTAATTTTAAAAGAGAGAAGAGTATCGCCTCCCTGCAACAAATGTTGACTGCAATGTGCACAACAAATCCTGCAGGGGTTAGCACATCATCTGGGCCTGACATGCAGACGCTAGCACAGCAACTAACTGATCCATCTGTTTCCCGCCCATCGACATCTTCCCTACAACCACCAGATATGCTATCATCCGGTCTGCAAGATCCTACAGCAGCAACCCATAACCAACAACCAATGCCAACAACATCTGAAAATATATCACAGGCATCACCTTTTACCAACCAGTTAATGAATATGATTTTGTCATTACAAAGTCAAATGCAACAGATGCAACAGACCCATCAACAACCGGCCCCTGTACCACAACAGGACCACAACAACCCGCACCTACAGGAGATCATCAGCAATCAAGCGGAAAAAGGAAACGAAACAAAAAGGAAACACCGACAGTAGTACAACAACCGCCGCTTCAAACAGATGAACAACCATCTACAAGCACTGCAGTTATCCCGATGGAATCATCGGTGCAAGCAGAAACCGAGGAACAACAGCGACCAAAAAAGGCAAAGAAACAAAAGAAGGCAAACAAAGAAAAATCCAAGTAAACTTTGATCAAGGTAAAAGTAAATTGACAGACAGGCTTTTTAATTAATAAAAAGTAGTCCAATTGTTGTGTTATATAGATAAAAAAGGTCATTCTGTTAAAAATTAGATTTAAACAACGAGTATGTACATATTGACATACACATTTAGGAAATAAACTTTTTTTTGTTTATGAAATGTAACAGTTTCACAAGGTTTTTCGCTATTAAAAAACTTGTAATTATAAGTTAACACAAAAATGCTTCATTTATGTTAAAAAATATTCGAATTATCAAACTCGAAACCTCATGTGTACTTAATTAGGGTATGGTAAAGAGGGTGGGTAAATCTCACTGACAAGTCTTGGTTGATCCCTGTGGTAACTTTTCTGACACCCCTAGCTTAAAACTCGTGAAGACTAAGGGATCGATAGGCCATGCTTTCACAGTTTGTATTCATACTGAAAATCAAAATCAAGTGAGCTTTTGCCCTTTTGCTCTACATGAGATTTCCGTTCTCATTGAGCTCACCTTAGGACACCTGCGTTATCATTTGACAGTCGTGCCGCCCCAGCCAAACTCCCAACCTGACAGTGTCTTCGGCTCGGATCGACCGGCAGAAGAGCGATCTTAATGCTAAAAAGTGGACGTTGAGGTCCAGCTCCGCTTCACCGAATAAGTAAAAAACGATAAGAGTAGTGGTATTTCACCGGCGGATTGCTCCTCCCACTTATTCTACACCTCTCATGTTTTTTCACAGAGTCAGACTAGAGTCAAGCTCGACAGGGTTTCTTTCCCCGCTGTTGCTGCCAAGCCCGTTCCCTTGGCTGTGGTTTTGCTAGATAGTAGATAGGGACATTGGGAATCTCGTTAATCCATTCATGCGCGTCACTAATTAGATGACGAGGCATTTGGCTAGTAATACATTTATCAAATTCTTTAATCGATAAATGTACATTTGGGCATGAGATTGCAGCCTCACAATTAAATAATTATACACAATATAAAAAGAAATATATACATATGCAGCTGTAGAATTGTTTATATGATTTCTACCCACAAATATTATAAGTAGAGTTTAGCGTTAAATAAGTGTCTCAATATATGTATTCTTTCAGTCCAATTTGTCTCCAATTCATTCATCCAAGCTCAAAGCCTCATCCCAATTTGTTGTCTCCGATCTGTAAGTTCCTTTCTTGAAGTCCAGCCAAATTTTATAGCCCTTCTCCATCACTATAACACTAAGTATCTCTATTTCAGACTTATTAAACCCAAACTTATCAGATAAAAGGTTGTGAGACGGTTTAACGATGGCACCCCTCCAATTAAAACTAATCGAGGAGAAGTTTACCTCCGCCGCTCCGCTCACTCCCTACACCCAGTTGCGGACATGCTCAGTATTATAGTAGCTAACTTTCCTCGAGTGCACATCTTTACGGTGGCCCAGAAGGGACACCACTTACAACAAAAATATCTGCTGCAATAGTAATTTTGCGCTATTGCTGTCTTTTTAATTTTGTGAAACACATTGCTTCAAACAAAAAATATGGCACGTCGATGGCTACGATAAACTCAAACCCTACGGTTTTTCCATACACGGTTGCATCGACGGCTTTAGCCGAAGAGTATTATGGTTGCGAGTTCAAAGGTCAAACAAAAATCCCAAGACAATTGCAAGATATTTTTATGATTATGTCAAAGCCAGTGGTGGATGCCCGGTTCGTCTTTTGACTGACCGGGGAACTGAAAATGGCTTAATTGCTGCGATGCAATGTTATCTTCGGGCTAATGGGGAAGATGACTTTGCTGGAGCAAAAGCTCACCAGTATTTGTCAAGTCCTCGAAACCAAAGAATAGAGTGCTATTGGTCCTCGCTACGAAAACTGCGTTCTGGCTGGTGGATAGATTTTTTTGCTGACCTATTGCAGTCTGGTATCTTGGACCTGACAAATGAGATCCACAAAGATGCACTGTGGTTTTCGTTTGCAGGTGTTCTTCAGGCAGATTTGGACAAAGCCAGAGAGCAATGGAACTCACACAGGATAAGGAAATCTCACGAGACCACTGTACCTGGGGTTCCTGATATTCTGTACTTTCTCCCTGAGCAATCAAGGGAAGAGAGGGAAGATTGCCTTGTGCATGTTTCATCGTGCAAATTAGAAGAAGTAGAAAGAGAAATACTTGGTGAAGAAGAAGTAGAAGAGGAAATAGATGAGGTGTGTGAGGAATATTTCCATTATGTTATGGAAAATAATGGTCTAACATACCCAGCAACAATTTTTGAGGCTGGAGAACTATTTCAATCACTAGTTAGTTATGCTGCAGGGGTACCTGAAACTATGTAAAGCAAAATGCTGTGGTAAATTTAAATCTGAACAGCATTGTGTTAATCTGTGAACAGCATTGTGTTAATTTTATTAGGAAAAAAAAATAGGAGATATATTGAGTTTATTCTAATTAATTGCAAAAATGTTTAAAGGTGCAAAATTTTAATCCAAACTTCAACAAAGGTAACATATGTTGCTCTACATACAGTAGCAATGTAAAACAGTTCAGCATTTCAAATTTAGCAAGAATAATATACACTACTAGCTATGCTCACAATGACAAATATCCACAAGTGTTTGAGTACTTCCAATTTCTTTCACAGGTAATGATTTTGAAACACTTATGCTAATGATTTTGAAAAAAGTACCGCAACAATGGTGTAAAAATGTCATCATGAAAAGGATAATATGAAAGTCACCATAAATAACCCCTTTAATCTGTAGAGAAGGTGTGGCTTTTGATCACTACCACATCTACAGTATATATGTCAAATATAGAATATTATTATTCTTCCTTTAACAAATAAACACAACATCTTTTTTATAGAATAATAAACCTATCTCTGTCCAATGCCATAGTCCTGAAATATATCTCCATGACATTTAAAGCAAATACCTCAGTGCTACATTTTGTGTATCTGTCATTAACTGGTATGCAAATTGTTAAAGCACATGTATTGCCAGTTAACCTCTTATGTGCATCAGTACACAGATGATCAAATGCCAAAGAACCTTTAAAATTAGGGAATCGTGAACCACTCCCAAACTGTAATATGTCATTAAGGGAAAGCATTTTGACAACAGCAGAATCATCTGCACCAACTGCCTCATTAGAATCATTCCAGTCAGGGCAAGCAATGACATGGGATGTTAATTTACCAGATTTAGCTTTTTTGAGAAACTGTTGCCATTTGTACACAATTTCTGTCTCTTTCTCATGTTCATTTGTGCCAACAGATGAGAAACAGGGTTTAAAACATGCTTTGACATTGTCAGTGTTTACGTCTTGATACACTAACTCTGCCAATCCTGCTTGAAAAAACTTACATAATTCAGGCAAAACACCAAAGGCTTTCAAGCCTTTGCAAAAACTAAAAATTTCCTCTGCAACACTGCTTATTACAATATGCTTAGAGCAAAATCTAATTAGATCATCCTTGTCTTTCAAAGTAATAACAGGTTTTGTGTATCCCATATTAAATCTTTCAGAAAAGGAATTAACTAAATCTGAAATCTCCATCTCATTATTGCAAGCTTGTATCTGAAGAAGTTTTTTTTTAAACTCTGATTCTGTTGGGACTTCATCCAAAACAACCTCAATTGGATTGTCAAGAATAAAAGATGCAACTGACTGGCAAAAAAAATGTGGCCCAGGACACCTATTTAATAAAGCAAGGGCAGTTAATTTACCAAACATCTCAAACTTGCCCACTTCTAATGCATGCAAATTGTGCCTAAAGGTTAAATTGGGATAGCTACCACGGAGTAAATTCCCACTGTTTAACATACCGTTAAAAAAGATTGTAAAGAACTCTCTAGTGACACCCCCAGTATCAACTCCCTCCTCCCCAATGAACTTGACCATAATTCTACCCTTAATATCATCATCCATAAGCTGTTCAAATGTCCTCTCCACCAGGTGGTTTCTGGTTACTTCAATAACAGTATACTGGTCATTAGGTATACTATTAATTTTAACCTCAAGTGCTTGCTCTAGGGAACAGGCTTTTGCACAAACATTTTCATCATTCTCTTCAGTTTTGCTAAGAGAGTGTGTACTTTCACCATGTTCGCTCTCGTTGATGGCAAGTAAAAGGAATGGGTCATCATCATCATCCATAACAAAATTAGGTGGGTCATCTACAGTTGCAGTAACAGTGCCAGTGGGATTGTCATCACATTTATTATCATCTTCGGTCATGGTGACAGTACTACCAGTAATAATACGATTGGAATTAGGTTTGCTCTCTAAACCCATATTGTCAATGTCATTTTCATCTGCTGATGACCAATCAGATAGCTGATTGTACTCAAACTCATCACGTAGGCAAAGATAAAATGTCAGCTTTTTGTAGTCTTTCGAGATGGCTTCTTTATATTTCATTAGAGAGAATTCTCGTTAGTTCCTGGAACAAAGTACGTCTGACTAAATCAGGATAAAGAAGAACATATGGGCTTGCACGATCAAATGACTGATCGAAGTTCCCATGTTTGATGACAGCTTCCTTAATTAATTCATCTCGACCGATATCATTTCTTACTTTTAATATATGCGTCTTATTGCGGCGTGTTTTGAACACGCCATCATTAACATATGCCAAGCCAACTTTGATTTCGACTTCCTTGACCTTGGGCTCTTTTGCCTTCTTCGCCGATGTTGATGTCTCATTTCCACGTTTCTTTTTCTTCGATGGTTTAAAACCCTCTTGTCTACTAGCTTCTCGAATGCGATAGAAGTCTCGAAAACTCAATGTTGATGACGGACCACGAGATCGACAGGTAGTGGTCGGTGTTGTAGTACTCGGCGGTGTTGCGATACTTGTTGTAGTTGTTAGCGTACTATGTGGCAAAACTTTTGATAGTTCTTCTCGCAGAGTTTGTTGGACTGCATCCCGGATATCATCTTTAAAATTTGCTGACATAATAAATCTAAAATCTCATGAATATTTAAACCAAAAGGTGATAAAACAAAGCATGGCCGAGCAAAATTTGAAACGGAGTCACATGTATTCCTGTGCTTCCACTACTAAATGTAATATTCTATTTCACCTGCGCGCGCAGGGTTTGAAGAAGTTTAGTAAGAGATGTTGTTCATTTTTATTGTGATAGTGCATGTTTATTTTAAACAGAGTGGAATATTTTGTTTGAAGCAATGTGTTTCACAAAATTGAAAAGAAAGCAATAGCGCAAAATTATTATTGCAGCAGATATTTTTGTTGAAAGTGGTGTCCCTTCTGGGCCACCGTACATCTTCCAGGTCCGCGTTATCGGCTGACACAGTGACATCGACCAAAAAGCAAGTGCCATCGCAATTCCAGACCAGCAGGTCAGGACGTCTTATGCCGGCAGGTGTTGGAATAGCTGGCTCGACAAGCACGGACCACTGTTTTTTTAACACAATTTTAACGGTCCGCGCTAAGATAGAATTATGTCGATCTATCCTGGCTCCGCTGGTCCTAGGACAGACCTGGAGAATGTGCCCAAGGGACTCCGGACGTGCACAACCGTCACAGGCCACCAAACGTTGTGGACGGCCACGTGCCATCCTAGTGGCAGTTGGCATTAAATTGCCTCTTATCATGATGGCACCGATGTAATTGGCGCCAGACATAAGATAACTAGGAAAACCCACCCAGTTGTGCACGTGGGGAGTGTTGTTACTCTGTCTTAATCCCCTTCCATCTACAGACTTATGTAGCCCCGCTGTGAGCGCACGCCTCAGCCCCGCTTTATCACAGACAGGTACATCCCCACCAGTTGTACCTGCGAATCTTTCCTGAGCATGTCCACAACAATTGAAGACCGAGCAACGACGGCAACCACCGGGTCAGCGCAGCTTAGAAGTTTTTCATACCTAGCTTTTCGCATCAAGGGAATGGCATTTTTCAAAACTGCCACCCCGAGGCCGCCTTCCGCAAATGGTGCATGGATAAAAAAGTTAGAGGTGTCTTTAGGCAATTTAAGCCACCGTCTAACCGCACCACGAATTTTGATGTCCAAAAACTCGAGAAACTTCTTAGTGCTGTCGGTTAAGACCAATTGATGATACAGGGCAGGTAAAACATGTTGCCTTAGGATATACATTCGTTGCTGGGGTTTCAAAGGCGCTTTACCTAAGTTATTCAACATCCTTTGCAACGTACCGGCTACATTATTTACCGGTCCCTTAGCCCCAAAGGGAATTCCCAAATAAACATATACCTGCTTGATGGACTTAGCAGGTATAACACTTCCGTTAACGTGCAAATGCTCGTAATGATTAACTACCCATCTCTTGCGCTTGCCATCCACATCAATCCGCAAAGAGGCGGACTTACCAGAGCTGCCAGCACTTATGCTCAAGCCACATTTTTCGAGGTGTTCATGAAAAACATTAATCTGACTCTGGGCTCCAACTGATGTTGTTGTTAGTAGCCCAATGTCATCAGCAAAGGCTAAATGATTAATTCTCACACCCCCAAGATTCACACCAAGTTCTGGGTCCAATGTTGATAAAGCCCAGTCTATAACCGCATTAAATAAATGCACAGACATTGGATCACCCTGCTTCACCCCCTGTCTCACATAAATGGGCTCGCTTTTTTGTCCCGCCACCCGAATTCGTGTTTGGCTACGGGAGTAAAATTCCTTCAAATATGTAAGAAAGGGGGGAGGGATCCCCATTCTCCGTGCGGCGATCAAAATACTATGGTGAGAAACAGAGTCGAAGGCCTTTGCAATGTCAAGAAAGACAACATTCAATGGCAGGTTGTTATCGGTATGATGTTTTATAATAGCCCTCAGAAGCACCACATTCTCCGCCAGCCCATCACCAGAGCGAAATGCCTTTTGCCTGTCCGAAAAAGGCATGGAAACACCCATTCGCTTTGCCATGAGTTTGTGAAACAGCCTGATTATAAATATTGCCATGGTGATTGGTCTATGCTTTGGTGGTCTAATATCTTCCCTATCTTTAGGGATTAAAACAGTCTCTCCCAGACAGCAAATGCAAGGGCAGTACCCAGACAGTAGCCACAGGTTGAGACGTGCTTTTAGCTCGTTAACAGGAAGCTGCCTTAGTTGTTTTAAGACCATACCATCGGGACCTGGTGCACCTGGCTTCATGGCTTTCATGGTCTTATCAAGCTCAATTTGGGTGACTGGATCAATAAGATCCCATAGGACAGGCCCAATAGGGTCTGGTACCCTATCATCCACCATCGATTCCTTCTCAAAAATAACTCTCCAAAAAGGCTCTAATTCTTCTAGAGACATACACTGAGTTGGTTTATCCCAACTCCCATCTAACACACATTTCGCACAACGGGCTTTATTTTTTCGAAAAAGATCCTGCACCTTCTTGTATGTTGCCCTTCTCTTATTTTGTGCTGGTCTCCGACTCTTCCTCGCTTTTCTACCAGAGCTCTCGGGTACGACAGAAGCAGCCCCTTAATGCTCGGTCGATTCCTGAGAGCTTCTACCGGGTTTCCGCCTACCCCTCTTTCGTGGTACGACTCCTGCTCGTTTCCTTGCAGTCATCGATTCCATGAAGAGAGTAAAATCCCGGTCGATAAACTGGCGTATCTCATCATTTGGGCGCCCCCGGATCAATAAAATCCACCTCTAGGCCTCCCAGAAAGGGAAAATTATCAATTTCATCTTTCACTTTGGCCACCCATGCTTCATGATGTGGACCGCAAGATTCCCTATCAGCACTACACCCCGTACTAGGCCAACAGTGCCGTTCAGGGGGAGCGCCACCTAGAGCAGGTTCTTCCGGCACAGGAGGGGGTCGACAAGTCATGGGCTCATCCCGAAATTCACGAAGCAGGCTTTGGTACTTTTTATTGGATGCTCGCCTAACACCTTTAATGCTCTCAAGTGAGCGGTGTGGCAGTACCTTAGCCAGCTTCTGGTTCAAAAATTTGATTCCCAGCCCACACAGGCGAACCTCCTCCCTTGCCAGAAGAACCAGCTCCTCGTCATCCCACCGAGCTTTCACACGAGGTTCCGGCACGTTCTTCTCAAAACTTTCGGCATGCATCTCCTCTCATGCACAGTCAAACCTCTTTTAGACTTAAACGTTTTGTGGCAGTACTCACAAACAAACAAAGTACTACATCCGCTTGAAATGGTAAAAGTGTCGACAGATGCGTCACATACGACATCTGTATTGTTTCTCATGCTGTCTGTTTCCGACACACAGGTTCGACTAGGCCGAATCCTAGCAGACATGTTCGCAGTGCCAACTATAGAATATTGCTCTTATATCAGTAAAAAAATCGCGGTTTAATATTACACAAAGCAATAGTTAGCACTGACAGGACCCACGACGTGAACGTCTGTCTGCATCGGGTCCCAAGAGAGTCATAGTTACTCCCGCCGTTTACCCGCGCTTGGATGAATTACTTCACTTTGACATTCAGAGCACTGGGCAGAAATCACATTGCGTCAACACCAGTCACCAGCCATCGCAATGCTTTGTTTTAATTAAACAGTCGGATTCCCCTTGTCCGTTCCAGTTCTAAGTTGGTTGTTAATCGCCTGCCGAATCGACCTGACCGTCACAGCTGAGTCAATCCACGCGAAGTCCCTTCGCAGTCCGACTTCGATGCGCAGCAAGCCACGCATCTCCGTCAGCCCACGCCGAGTCCTCGCGCTTCACGTCCCAGCCCGACAGACCCAACCCTTAGAGCCAATCCTTTTCCCGAAGTTACGGATCTATTTTGCCGACTTCCCTTACCTACATTGTTCTATCAACTAGAGGCTGCTCACCTTGGAGACCTGCTGCGGTTATGAGTACGACCAGACAAGAAAATGAACGACTCGCTCGGATTTTCAAGAGCCGTCGAAAGCGCACCGGACCCCAAAAGAAGTTTGGGGCTTTACCGGACGTGAAACCCTATCTCCGGCTAAACCGATTTCAGGGTAACGTTGCCCATTAAAAAGAAAAGAGAACTCTTCCCGGGGCTCTCGCCGACGTCTCCGAGTTCAGAGCTCTTGCCGCTTGTGCCACTAGGTGCAGTATCCCTGTTCTGGTTCGGGAATATTAACCCGATTCGACGATTTGTAACGGAATTTCCCTATCTCTTAGGATCGACTAACCCATGTCCAACTGCTGTTCACATGGAACCTTTCTCCACCCTATTCAGGCACAGTTCACCATCTTTCGGGTCCCAACAGATACGCTCTTACTCAAACCTCTCTGAGAGCAGACAAGGTCGGTCGATGATGCGGCGACGAATGTGAACGCCGCTTCTCACCTCAACCGTCCGAGGACGGCCTTTACTTTCATTGCGCCCACAGGTTTCATGACCCGGAGACTCGCGCACATGTTAGACTCCTTGGTCCGTGTTTCAAGACGGGTCGGATGGAGCCGTATGGTCGTCAGCATCCTAGGCGCGTAGGGTGCGAACACCGTCATGATCAACAGGCAGTGGTTCGAGCGCACAGGCGTGCCGTCCGCCACGGTCGACATGCCGGACCGATCGGTCGGGTCGCCAGCTGAGCACGCGCCGCAGACCACGGTCGCCGACGAGCTATGCGAGCGCAAGTCTTAACAACCAGCCGCGAGGCCGGTCCACCTTCCTTGCGACCTTATCGCCCGTCGACAACCGACGCTGACGCTCGCTCGCCAGAAGTGCGCCGTCCACGCACCGCGTCCGAGCGCGTCTCGTCCATGCGGATCGAGAGCGTGACCGTCGGGATGCGCGAGCGACTGAATCTGGCGGGGCGAATTGCTAACTCCATTCGCTTCCCTTTCAACGGTTTCACGTACTCTTTAACTCTCTTTTCAAAGTCCTTTTCATCTTTCCCTCACGGTACTTGTTCGCTATCCGTCTTGTTCCTGTATTTAGCTTTATATGGAGTTTACCACCCGTTTTGGGCTGCATTCCAAAACAACCCGACTCTTCGAAAGCACATCGCGAGCGATCGAGCATTGCCACGTACGGGGTTGTCACCCTCTGTGACGTGCTGTTCCAAGCAACTTAGGCAGACTCGTTGCGCCGGGAAAGTACTTCTCGAAACTACAATTCGCTGCTGCAACACAACGGAGATTTTCAAGTTGAGCTGTTCCCTCTTCATTCGCCATTACTGGGGGAATCCTTGTTAGTTTCTTTTCCTCCGCTTAGTAATATGCTTAAATTCAGCGGGTAATCTTGCCTAAAATGAGGTTAATGAATGAATCAATGGAATATGTTGCGCGCGTCGGCCGGCACGCGCGATACGAAGAGCTCCCTTGCTATACAATAGTTTAGGCTTCGTTCGCGCGTCGGTAACGTCGCGATGGCAACGTGTGCTGCACTTCGAGGGACGCGCCGCTTCGAGCTGCCGCAGGACGCCCCAATTGAGTCGAAACCGACTCGGCGTTTCGTTAACCAACACTCAGACAGACATGCTCCCGCTATAACCGAGAGCGCCATTTACGTTCAAAGATTCGATGATTCATTTTGCAATTCACACTACGTATCGCAGCTGGCTGCGTTCTTCATTGATGCACGAGACAAGAGATCCACTGTTAAAAGTTGTATATATATATATTTGCATGAAAAATACATACGCACAGTTAAACTTCGACGTGTTGTGTTTGAAAAAGTAAAATGGGGAGGCCGGGCAATGGCGAAATGAAGCGCTCATCGCGTTTCGAGATCGATGTGTCCATCCACCGAACATTTAAGAGCAAACGAGCGCTCACCTCCCTCGTGGTTTGTAAGTTCACAGCGCGTTCGATTGCCGATCGAAACGTTGATGATCCTTCCGCAGGTTCACCTACGGAAACCTTGTTACGACTTTTACTTCCTCTAAATGATCAAGTTTGACCAACTTTTTGGACGTCCGTCGGATGGGCCGAAGCCCATCTGACAGTGCCAATCCGGAGGCCTCACTAAACCATTCAATCGGTAGTAGCGACGGGCGGTGTGTACAAAGGGCAGGGACGTAATCAACGCGAGCTGATGACTCGCGCTTACTAGGAATTCCTCGTTCAAGATCAAGAATTACAATGATCTATCCCCAGCACGACAATGATTCACAAGATTACCCACACCTTTCGGTGAAGGAGCGACTTGTTGCCATCGTTGAAATCATTCAGATTTCAAGTATGGAAAAGCCAAATATTCACTGTATAGCATGAAATGCCTATCAAAAGCTTCCTCTTGATACAAGTATCTAATGGTAGGCATTACATCCCTTTTAGCTGAAAAACTAAAAATATAACAAAATTGTGAATTGGTAATATTTATATAGTCCATAAGTTCAGATTTCAAGTATGGAAAAGCCAAATATTAACTTTATAGCTATGAAATGCCTATCAAAACTTCCTCTTGATACAAGGAATCTAATGGTAGGCATTACATGCCTGTAGCTTGAACAGAACTAAAAATATAACAGAAAGTATGTGAATTTTGGGTAATATTTATATAGTTATATCATTCAGATTTCAAGTATGAAAAGCCAAATATTAACTGTATAGCCATGAAATGCCTATCAGAAGCTTCCTCTTGATACAAGGAATCTAATGGTAGGCATTACATCCCTGTAGCTTGAACAGAACTAAAAATAACAGAAAGTATGTGAATTTTGGGTAATATTTATATAGTCCTATATCATTCAGATTTCAAGTATGGAAAAGCCAAATATTAACTGTATAGCCATGAAATGCCTATCAAAAGCTTCTCTTGATACAAGGAATCTAATGGTAGGCATTACATGCCTGTAGCTTGAACAGAATAAAAAATATAACAGAAAGTATGTGAATTTTGGGTAATATTTATATAGTCCTATATCATTCAGATTTCAAGTATGAAAAAGCCAAATATTCACTGTATAGCATGAAATGCCTATCAAAAGCTTCCTCTTGATACAAGGAATCTAATGGTAGGCATTACATCCCTGTAGCTTGAATAGAACTAAAAATATAACAGGAAATATGTGTGGACATTGTGTAATATTTTGATATAGTCCTATATGTGTCAGATTTCAAGTATGGAAAAGCCAAATATTACCTGTATAGCTATGAAATGCACATCAAAAGCTTCCTCTTGATACAAGGAAGATAATGATGTGCCTTACATTCACTTACAGGCGATCCAACTAGAGTTTAAAGTGAAAATATGTGAATTTTGGTTCATTCTTAGATAATGCAATATACATCTGTTTTCATGTTTTTAAAAGCAAAATAGGCATTATAATGCAATGAAATTCACATCAAAAGCTTCCTCTCAGCGCAAGGAATCTAATGATATACAATTTATTGCACATTATGTCCGTTTTCAAGTATTTTGCTTAATATCTTTAAGTTTTAATGCAGAAATTTTAAGATTTTTAAATTTCCGCTATCTTGAATTTTTTAAACCAATGAAATTTCTTGTTTTCGTAAAAGCTGTATTTTCATTGGTTAGTCATTCAGGACTTTAGTGGCGTCCATTTTGTTGCACAAAATTTGCGTCCGAAATTGTCTTCACAATCCGTCGAAGTTATACAAGTTTTTTCCTACATCCTCTTGCTATTTTGCATTTAAAAGATTTATAAGGTACCAATCTTCGTTTATATCACTTTAGTTTTAAACAAAACGCGTTATTATACGGGTTTTTTACATGTTTTTAATCAATCGGTAATATTGTCTTTATTTATTTTAAAGGGCTCACAGTTCTGTTGCATGGGTGTCTAAATAAAGACTAAAATACTCCGAAAAGTGAGTAAATTGTCACCTTAAAACATCTTTGTCATTATATTGCCGAAGTTCGTGGCAAATTGTGCAAATTTTAAAAGTATAATCAACGATATAGTGATCCCACCATATATTTGCAATACAGTGTAGTTTCTACTATGAGTTTTTATTCTGTATTTTCTCTTGCAAACTACTTGCTAGTTCACCTTATCATTCACACTTGCTAACC
>NW_021163920.1:0-18798 GCF_004324835.1 Dendronephthya gigantea | reverse complement strand
TAAGTCTTTCTCAAGAGGTATGACGTGCGTCAACTGAAAGTGTGCAGGGAATGAAAATTACTATATCTGCATCTGCTTTCTCTCCAGATATTTCACACTGTTCTCAACTTGCTGAGTCGTTGTGTTGGGCCTGGTGAAGACCACAATGACGCTACTCTGGAGAAGAAGCGTCAAAAGAGTATCTTAACATATCATGACAACTTACATCAGTGCACCGTGGCCGCCATGTCGAACCTGCTCAGCGCCAATATCGATGCTGGTCTAACTCATGCTATTGGTATGAAACTTGTGTTAAATCATTATCATAATAATTATTATACTGTTCTTCTAGAGGTTCAGTAAGAATCATTTCTTATTGATCCAGTGTACTACAGGAGGAAACTTAAACTAAACTAACTTTATTTATACTGGATAGCTCTATCAGTTCTAAACTGTTCTTCTAGAGGTCCAGTTAGAATCATCTCTTATTGATCCAGTGTTACTACAGGAGGAAACCTAAACTAAACTAACTTTATTTATACTGGATAGCTCTATCAGTTCTAAACTGTTCTTCCTAGAGGTCCAGTAAGGATCATCTCTTATTGATCCAGTGTTACTACAGGAGGAAACCTAAACTAAACTAACTTTATTTATACTGGATAGCTCTATCAGTTCTAAACTGTTCTTCCTAGAGGTCCAGTAAGGATCATCTCTTATTGATCCAGTGTTACTGCTGGAGGAAACCTAAACTAAACTAACTTTATTTATACTGGATAGTTCTATTAGTTCTAAACTGTTCTTCCTAGAGGTCCAGTAAGGATCATCTCTTATTGATCTAGAGTTACTACAGGAGGAAACCTAAACTAAACTAACTTTATTTATACTGGATAGCTCTATCAGTTCTAAACTGTTCTTCCTAGAGGTCCAGTAAGGATCATCTCTTATTGATCCAGTGTTACTACAGGAGGAAACCTAGAACTAAACTAACTTTATTTATACTTAATTGCATATTCGTAGGTCTTGGCTATCATGCCGACCTTGCTACAAGAGCGATCTTCATGGAAGTTTTAATGAAAATCCTCAATCAAGGAACAGAATTCGATACGCTGGCGGAAACAGCCACTCGTGATCGCTATGAGCAGCTTGCAAACCTAATGGCGACCATGGGTGAAAAGGGAGAACTCCTATTGGCTGTGGCGTTAGCCAATGTCGTGCCGTCAAATGAACAGGATGATTTAGCGCAGGTTTTGGTAACTTTATTTGACGCGATGAATCTCTTGTACCAGTTTCTGTGGAATATACTCTCTCAAGAGGTATGGTATATGAATCGTGTTAGTTAACAACATATCAATAGTCTGATCATGTGCGTGAGATTATTCAAAGCATAGCTACATATTTTGACCATATTTCTCTTGTCATCCTAGGTCAGGAACTGCGAAGGTTACCACGTCCTGTTTCGAGGCAACACGCTGGCAACTAAAGTGACCACGTTCTGTTTCAAGATCTTCGGTACCAACTACATCCACTACCTCCTTGGTCCGCTCATAAGACCTTTGCTTAAACAGGAAAATCTTAACACCACATTTGAACTCGATCCAAGCAGGTCAGCGTTTTGTTTTTAACTTCTTCTTCTCTTCCTGTATTTAATAACTGCTATGAACGCAGTAAGATTATAAGAAGTGACTAACAATTGACGAGTTTATCAATCTGAATGAATATTGCTTCAATCGACCCCAGTACAATATAATTTAGACAAAAAGTACAACTGTTTTACTGTATAGGCTGGAAGAGGGAGAAAGTTTGGAGGAAAATACCCAAAACGTAATCAATTTGGCTGAGAAATTTCTTACCCATTTTTATGAATCTCTCGACAAGTAAGATCCAACGTTGTTATCTTTACTACATGCATGCATATCGACGAACCGAACGCAAGTTTTTCTGTCAATTTATATGTCAATGGTTGCTTGATATTTTCTAGTTTTCCAAATGCACTGAAGTTACTTTGTTACTGTCTAAAGAAGGTTCGTGTTGTGTACGTTTGTAACGCGGAGAATTTCACTCGTGCGACAAAGAATCCGGAGCAATTCATGTGAATTAATCGCTTTTCAATTTTAGGTTGTTAGTCAAAGATTTCGTCAGCACAAAGCCGAGGCTGTCGGCAGCGCCATATTCCTTCGTTTCATCAATCCTGCGATAAGTAAGTTTTTTTCATTGACGAAACCTAAAAGGGCGTTTAAACTCAAGAGTTGATGGATAATTTTAGTAGATTTTCAAGAAATTCACCTTGAAATGTGATTACGCGTTTTCGTGGAAAGAAGAGGTCTAATGGTGTTTTAATATTATCGTGAATAAACGAGAATTTTTGTATTTTAAGATTCCCCACAAATGCTTGGTATTGTGGATCATCCTCCTCCGGAAAATATTAGAAGAGGTCTGATGTTTTTGTCCAAGGTAAAAGACGCGATGTGTAATGATTTAGCTGTTAGAAATACCACAGTTTTTGGACCATGGTTGTACAGATTATCATGTCTGCTTTTGCTTTTACAGATTCTTCAAAGTTTGGCCAACAATATGTTGTTTACAAAAGAAAAACATATGGAACCTTTGAATGGCTTTTTGAAGGAAAACCTCACCAAAACGCAGCAGTAAGTCAAATTTGGTGTTGTTCTGTTGGCTTGTGTCAGAACTACGTGAAAAAGAATTAATCTCTTGTAGGTACTTCGAGAAAATCTCGTTGCACCGTCCTTCGCTTAAACAGGATGACAGAGATGTTTATTCATTCGTCAGTGATGCGAATATTCTCTCACTTCATCGCATGTTATGGAGCAGTCAGGAAAAGATCGGATTATACATGGCTGCAAGGGGGTGAGAAATGTAGAGCCTGCCATTTTGTTCTCTAAATTCACTTGTCACTATCATACAGAGAGCGATTCTACGAAATCTAGATGAAGCTATCCGCCAGACACTAGTTCCTTCAATCGCTCTAAGATTGCCCGTTGTTGGTACACACTGATTTAAACTTTGGTATTCCTAAATTTGGGGTTCTCAATAATAATTGTTAGCTCAAAATATGTAATTCTATTGCTTTTCCAACATTTTTACAACGGTTAAAGAATCCTAGTCCAGTGGATGGCGCTATCCTGCTTTCGTGCAACCTGCCCCAGAAGATTGTGATTCACAATTTATTAACGTTGGGAGTTAATAATCCAAGTAATGCTTGTTTTCTTGCAGAGAATTCAAAATTTACGGCCGAGGGGTGTTTGAAAAGTTGACAACATTGTTAGCTCGACTGGGACCGCCGGATCCTCAGAGATTGCAAATTCAAAAGAAGTGAGTAGTCTATTGAACTATTGTCGTAAACTGAAGGTCAACAAGGCTCCCGCGGGTTCTATATGTGGGTGCAAATATATTCATCATCGTCCCAAAAACATCTGTAATAATCTTTCATCTGTAATAATCCTACAGATGGACAACTCAGGGAGGCTCGTCTGATTTTGAGGAATTCATGGCACGTCACGCTGATACAGGGGAGAGAGATCTTGAGGAAATCAAGAATCTCAAGATTTTCTATCAGGTAAGGACCGTAAGGACACTGGGTTGGCATCGACGTCTATTATTAAAGATTAACAATCAACATACAATGAAGCCATCGGGTCAAGTCACAATTCCTACCTATTTGATTTGCACAACATTAATGGAGTTTTTGATAAAGTTTCATCGCTTGTTTTTATAGGAAGGGAGATCAAAGAATGGTAATCCCGTGTTTTATTTTATTCCTCGACGATTTAGGTGAGGATCTTAACCTATTCACGGTGTCCATACATCTGAGATGTGTCGCTAGCAGTTCTACCTTCTATGTTCACAGTATCATAACCACGCATACCATAATACCTTAACTTTGCCGTCTGATTTGAAACCTGAAAATGTGATTTGTCCATTAACAGAAATGACATAATCAGCCCGGATCGTTTAATTTATCACATGCTGTTGATGCTGAAAGCCTTACACGGTCAAGCCTGGGAACTGGTATGTGACATCACGCAGACAGCAAAGTCGAATCAAATGAAGGTGAGTGACGTGCTTGCCTGTGACGTCAGAGTCACGCTTGGTGCTGCTATTCACGAGGGCGTGAACGTCAAATACGACGTGAAAATGGCGAGTAAATGGCGTGGCATGTCCATATTTGGGCGCATCACGCCATTTATTCGTCATTTTCACGTCTTCTTTGACGTTCACGTCCTCATGCTAAATCTCCCTATTACCTCATGTGCAAACCATCTATTATTCAATCTGATAACAGCCTTATCCAGCCACTCGTATTTATTCTCTTCATTGTCAGGTTACATCGTTAAAGAATGGTATATCACTTCTCCCTGTCACAAATCTTCAAACTGTTTATGTTTACAACATGAATAGCGCCATGAAGGAATATATCAAAATAAATGAGAGGTTTTTTGCACCTTTTAAGGTACGAAATCTATTATATGTGATCGTTAATGGTTGTGGAAAAGCTCAAACACAATCTTCATTGATTTTTTAGCATCATAACCAAGTGATAGTCATCGACAATCTGAGTAAATTCAACGATTACATTTCACCGGAGGAATTAGGATTGCCAAGCTCGACTACATCTTCAGAGAAGGATTTAAATGTGAGTTGGCATTGAAAGCGTTTTCCTGCAGTTTTGAACCAGCCTAAACGAAACTCTTTCCTACACTTGACTCTTTCATTAAGTGATAAAGTGAGGAGTTGGCTAGACTTTGTAGTGCAGTTCAGTAAAATTATGTATTCTTTAGAATCAGACTAAAATTTATCATTCGTTGCAGATTTTTAACGCCATTAAAGTTCATTATAAAGTCTCAGTTTTTATTAAGGTATTGTTCTAAAATTCTTCACCTCATTAATTTAATGGTGTACCAATTTATGTTGGCAAACACCTTCGATATTTGGTCTTAAATTCTTAAATCTTCTATTTTATTAGATCGGGCCAAACTGCATACAGATTCAGACGTCAGAAAAACACAAAGTTTTGGGCTACAGTTTCTATATCAAGGATATATTTTATCCAAACGAAATCGAAGATGTAAGATTCCAAGAGTTCTGTAGAATTCACAGTCACAAGGGGAACCTCTAAATTTTGTGATCTATTTTTTTTATTCAAAGGTCATCTCTCAAAGTACTGACGATAATCTATTTTGGATGAAGTTTAAGACAGCCGCGGGAATCTTGTACATGAGCAACGAATCCGATCAAATAGTCCAGGCCGTCACACACCTAAAGAAGCGATGGTTAATGTCTCAACAAGTAAGTTCATTGAGCCGAATTTGCTTGTTTTAACGTAGTCCTAATATAACTGCGGTTATGAGCCAAATCGCAGGAGCTTTCATGAAGCTTACACAAAGTGATGGCTGTATACCTGAAGTTATATGTAGCTATGGTTTCAAATATGTTTATGGTTTCAACAAACTTTTGGTTGGGATTTCGAAGTGGATAAAATGGCTTTAGTGGTAAAACTTCGCTGGTTTTATCAATTGTTATCCCCGTTGGGTAAGAAATTAACCTTGTTCACCAGTTCAGCAAACCTTATATGCATGTCTATACTTTTTCATCTGATTTAGAACCAAACGGCTGCAACAAAGAAAATTCTTCCCAAAGATGTACCCGGAACTCTGTTAAACATGGTAGGTTAGGTTTAATATGCTTGATGGAGAGAGGCCTGATTTAGCAACTATGTTAACTGTGTCACCCACAGGATGGAAAACGAGTAAAATTTACTCGCGGATTTCGTACAGACGACTGCACAAATTCCTCTTATTTTACCGCTTTTTGTTCCAGGCATTGCTCAACCTTGGCACGAGAGATCCAAGTTTACGTTTGGCTGCTTACAACTTACTCTGTGCTCTTACGACTGTTTTTCATTTCAAAATTGAGGAGCGACTCTTTGAAGGAACTGGTAAAGTTTGCACAAAATTTACTTGATTTTATCTGAAGTACCTGACCCTAAAAAATATCCAAGTCCAGAGGCTTGTTTGTTGAATACGGTGACTGAAGTGAGAAGACGTGACAGTAAATGGTATTACCAATACCTAGCAGTTGATATTGTTTTCTTTTTTAAGGATTATGTATTCCTGCAAACAACACAATATTCATTGTTGGTATATCCAGCAATCTGGCGAGCAAGGAACCACATCTCACCTTAGAGGTAACGCTGAATTTAGTCGTCAACTTTGACGATTATTTTGGTGGTAGTTTGATAATTTATTGTCATTTTTCTGGCTTTAGTTTCTACAAGAATGCATATCAGGTTTTAAGAAATCCAACCACGAGCTGAAACATCTTTGCTTGGAGTATATGGCACCTTGGTTTCCAAATTTATCACGGTAAGGATAAAATGTAGCTACATGTTGGTTAAAGTGCAAGACTAGATGAATTTTGAACTTTAATACTTTTCAAAGATGTGATAAGATGTCTGAATGTCACAACTTAGGTTCGCTTCGGTTCTAAATGAGTGTGAATTAGAGTTTATCTTCAGAAAATTTCGGCCCTCGCGTTGATACGAGCAGGCCTGATGTACAGAACTGACTTGACATCCACTTTAATCTGAAGATTAAAATAGGTTAGGATGATGTACACGGATAGATAGTCGTTTGTGGAAACGCCGCTTGGACAACATGCATGTCTGACCGAAGTTAGCTTAAATAAGGTGACATCCAGTGATGTTGTGAGGCTTCTCTTTCAGTTATTGCAAGGAACTAAGTAAAGGAACAAAGCGTGCGCAAGTGAACGCAATTCTTGAAGACTTAATTGAACTGACCATTGCTGAAAAAGGGGTGAGCAATAAACATTATATTCAGGATCGTCAGAGAATATCAAACAGCATTTTGAAATAACTGGGGAGCAATAAATGGGTGATAGAGGTATTTTTACCACGTTTGAGTTGTGATTAACTATTATTTTTATTCCAGGCCATGTATCCATCAATTCAAGCAAAAATCTGGGGAAATATGGGAAAAGTCACGGAGTTAGTTGATACCGTTCTAGATAGTTTTATTAAAGTGAGTGTCTCCTCCACGATCTTATTTCAAAGATTTCCATTTGGATTGCGCGATTGTTTTACCATTAGCTTATCGATTATTACTGGATAATGCATGGTATGATTACGATGCTTGTATTAACTGGTTGGTTTATCTTCGTTAAGGCCAGTACGGCAGGGGGACTGGGCTCAGTAAAGGCCGAAGTAATGGCAGATACCTCAGTTGCCTTGGCCACCGCTAACGTCAATGTTGTGTCCAGCAAGTTCATCAATAGACTTTTGATGGTAAGCTGTCCTTTTCATAAGTCATTTGAACGAAGAATTGGCTGCTGTCGTTTTCACAAGGCATTTTAGAAAGAAACGATGAGCATGAAGAGGTGGCTGGTTGTCGCTTTTTAAATATAATTATAATCGAATGCTTGTAATTTTTTTCAGTTGATAAGAAAGACGTCGATAACCCCAACACCGCGTCTTGAAGAACATCTCATGTGGGAGGACATAGCGATTTTAAGTCGATATCTTTTAATGTTGTCATTTAACGATTCTCTCGATGGTAAGACAGTTTTTTATGCCATCCTCGTTTTTAAGAGTGAGTCAAATATACAGTGGGGATGAATAGCTACCATTTTTGGTGTTTACCTCATTATGTCTTCATTTAGTTGCAAATAATCTACCTCACCTGTTTCACATTATCATCAGTTTGGTATGCATGGGTCCCTTGTTCCTCAGAGCAACCGTTCACGGTATTCTCATCAATGTTATCCAGTCGCTGTCCACATGTACATCACTTGAGCTGCCAGGTGTGTTTTCATATATCTGTCTGGTGACAATTTGTAAATAGTCAGATGAAATAAGCGGATTAACTAACTCAATTCAGTATTAGCGCTAATCCTGGATTAAGTAATGTGGTGGGAATATTTGCTAAATTATTTTTGCTTTCTTTTTAGATGAAACGAAGCGTTTGTTGCGGCTTCGCATGTCAGAGTTTTCTCTTCCTAAATTTTATCTTCTTTTTGGTAAGTCGAGATATCTTTGTGCGAAAATTTTGACAGGTTTCCGGACAAATGGCTTTTGTTAAATATTCTGTATCCGTAGGCATTTCTCAAGTAAGTCGGCCCCAGTTCGCGCATTTCAGTCGTCATACCGCGGCGGTAGACACATGATCAACCTGAGAGACTCGGAGAAAATCCATATGACATCCATACAAACGATTGCAAATTCTCTTCTTGAAGTTGTTGAGGTAAGATGTGGAGAGTTTAGCGATGTATGGATCAATAAATCCTACCCAAATTTCCTCTCAAACAATAAAAACTGAAAGTGCCTATGTAGGATTATTTCTTTTAATTTTCATGTTTTTTCAAGGCATGCATGAAAGACATTCCCAACTGTACGTGGCTGGAGACGTGGACGAAATTGACAATGGAGTATGTTAATGTTGTTCTGTTTATTTCTTCTTCTGCATTCTTTACTTCAGTTAAGCTGTTTTCTAGAGGTTTTATCTTTTTCTTTAGATTTGCTTTTCAATACAACCCGCCACTCCAGGCCAGAGCTGTCATCGTTTACGGCTGTGCTTGTAAAGAAATTGATGATGCTCGAATAAGAGAACTTCTACTTGTTTTTATAAAGGTATTAAAACAACCGTTTACGAACCTTTGTTATTACAGAAGAAAACCTAAACTATTTTATTTATACTGGATATCTCTATCAGTTCTAAACTGTTCTTCCTAGAGGTCCAGTAAGGATCATCTCTTATTGATCCAGTGTTACTACAGGAGGAAACCTAAACTAAACTAACTTTATTTATACTGGATAGCTCTATCAGTTCTAAACTGTTCTTTCTAGAGGTCCAGAAAGGATCATCTCTTATTGATCCAGTGTTACTACAGGAGGAAACCTAAACTAAACTAACTTTATTTATAATGGATAGCTCTATCAGTTCTAAACTGTTCTTCCTAGAGGGCCAGTTAGGATCATCTCTTATTGATCCATTTAAACAGTGATATGCTCCATCTTTAAAGAACTTTCTCGTGAAATGTCTTTCTTATTGCAGGCTCTGAATGATTTCAGTGATGTTAGTCTTATCGAGGGTGTCATAATGTGTTTCACTCGTCTCCTGACAATCTTGGACAAATCGTCGAGATTCCACACGGCTTCGTTTTGGATCGCTATCGGTACTCTTCAACTGGCGGAAAACGGGCTTTACCCGGCTGGTCTAGCTTTGCTTGAACAGTCCTTGCTAACCCTGGAGTCGCAAGGTGCGTTCGATAACGAGAGTGTTGACAAAGTCCTTCTGAATTTCCGTAAAGATCCAAGAATGGAGTGGCATTGCAAACAACTGGATCATATCATCGGCGTGGCCTTTGCGAACAATTTTCATTTTGCCCTTGTTGCTTATCTGTTAAAAGGTAACAGTGTTGATGATCAGATATGATCGTGGATTGTGTATCGGATAATAACGATATTTTCTACTTCATCTTCAGGTTTACGTCATGGCAGCTCATCAACAAACACTCGAGCCATCCGAATTTTAAATCTCATGCTAAACATCGCAGGAAAACATCGAACAAATCATGTGTAAGGCTTTTTCCCATCTCTTTATTGTGTTACATACAGAGATGCTGTCTGGATGGTATTTTGCAATCATCTGGTTTTTGCAGTGTAGGAAGTATTCTACAATGAGCTGTCGCTGTTTATGTCTGGACTACCTGAAAAAGATATTTCTAGTGTAGGTGGTCGACAATTAGCTGTCGTGGTTTGTGTCTGAACTACCTGAGAAAGATATCTCAAACGTGGTGGTCCAGTGTAGGTAGTATTCCACAGTAAGCTGTCGTGGTTTGTGTCTGAAGTACCTGAGAAAGATATCTCAAACGTAGTGGTCCAGTGTAGGTAGTATTCTACAATAAGCTGTCGTGGTTTGTGTCTGAACTACCTACGAAAGATATCTCAAACGTAGTGGTCCAGTGTAGGTAGTATTCTACAATAAGCTGTCGTGGTTTGTGTCTGAACTACCTGAAGAAGATATCTCAAACGTGGTGGTCCAGTGTGGTAGTCTTAATGAGTACAATTTCTGCAGTGTACGAAAAATAATAAAATAATAAAAACAGAATAAAAAATTATAATTTGTTTTTATTATATCTGTTTTACAGGAGAGAAAAATTTGCTGTGTATAAAGAAACAATCCCTTATCTTTCAGGTAAAGTTAGGATGCTTTTATTTTTAAACTTTATTACTGTGGTGATAAGGATGTATTCATCTTTCTTCTTCAGCGTTGTTAATTGTCTCTGATGAAATCCGCGCTAAATTACGTCCTGATAGTTCTCTTCACGCCCGACCGAAATCAATCCCGAAGAGCCAGTCGTCAATAACGCCACCAAATTCAATGCCTGTCAGTCCAGTTATGATAACGATAGAATCGCCCGTCTCTCCGGGACCTGCTCAAATCTCCGAGGCTGAAACTGAAATATTTTTGTGGCCAGCTGGAGTTGAGAACCGATTGCTGGATCCGGGGGTGGTAAATGACACGCAGACACAAGCTTTGTTGCTGACAACATTGGTAGGGAAGGAAGCGTTCGTTTATTTTGCGGTGTAGAATGTATTTCTGAATATGTTTCACGAAGGTTATTATACGAAGCCTTCGTTTTTACAGAAAACATTGAAAGTGAAATGCTATTCTTGCTATTTTAGTCGACTTTAGTCCGACATACAAAGGATGATGCTTTAGAGAAATTTTTATTTGAAGTCTTGGCGGAGGCAAGTCTCGTTTTTCCCAAAGTCTTTCCGGTTATGTAAGTAATAATATAGATTCATCGCTATAGCACGATTGATGTATTAAAAAAGAAACTATTGCTGACTTTCGTATCCCTCATAGTTATTCGTTGATAAGCAGTAAGCTCGCGATGGTCCTGGGTCACAGTCAGGATGTTGGATGTCTTCAAGCAGTCCAGACTATCATGCAGTCCACAATTTCGCTAAACTTTGCCGAAAAGCAACTGGGAACAAACTTTTTGCAAGGCCAGTTTTTTAATTTAACATCCATCTTTTTTGTTCCATGTCAGTCTCCCGCTTTGTATTTTCTTTACACTCTTGTTGTATTTAGGATTTGGATTTGATGGTTTTAGTCAATTTGCTGGTCCATTTTTTGACCAAGGGGTGAGCTTACATTGTAGTTTAATTTAGGTTTCTTCCTGTAGTAACACTGGATCAATAAGAGATGATCCTTACTGAACCTCTAGGAAGAACAGTTTAGAACTGATAGAGCTATCCAGTATAAATAAAGTTAGTTTAATTTAGGTTTCCTCCTGTAGTAACACTGGATCAATAAGAGATTATCATTTCTCATATAACAATTGTATTAATATTTCCCATCTGATGAATTCGTTAGGAACTGCAGTATGAAACTCGAGCGCAGATCTTTGTTCGTTTCGCCGAAGGTGTTCTAGAGAGTTGTGGAGGGATATTGGACGACAGTTTAAGAGCCAGCTGTATGTCTCTTGCTAAACCAGCTCCAGAGGTGGTGGAGCTTCCTCCGTTGCGTTCAAAGTCCTCCCTTTCATCATCGCTCACCTCGATACCAGATGATCCTGCATTGAAAGAAGACATCTCCACGCCCACAATGAAACGGAGTCTTTCGTCTCGAAGGAAGAGCACCAAGGAACGAAAAGAAAAGGACAGAAGCCGAAGCAAACGATCTCTAACGCAACGTGTGGTGGAAAGAGAGTTAAAGAGGGCATTGTCGCATCGTAATTCAGATGTTTGATACTTGGACCACTCAATATGGTGATTATATCACAGTTAAATATTTTAGTGTTTTGAATCTAATGGGAAGTCTAAAGATTTATTATCGATTTTTTGTTACAATTTGAATTCAGTGATTAATGTACAGAAGAAGTTAACTGTGAGAGTGTGAGTAATTTCACAATAATTTTCGAATTTAGTAAAATATTAATTCGGAAGACATCACCGTTCCAATAATTCTATTTTAACGCACCAAAGAATATACTATAATTTTTACGTAATATTCGTGGAGAATTGTGAACATCAATTTTATTCTATCGTCCTAAAAACGATTTTTTATCCTTAGTTAAATTTATTTTCATCTCAATTCAAAAGAAAGAAGGCTACGAATAGATTTAAGAATAAAAATGTAATTTTGTAATATTTTTCAAACTTGTATTAATGTATTGGAAAGGTCATAAGGAATAATTTATATTTGCAAAAGAAAGAATGGTTCGATATATTTTTTATGTTATTTTGTATTTCAAATGAGCGCGGATGATGAGCTGTGAGATTTTTTTATTGATTTATAGGGTTGAAAAAAAAGTTGAAGTGTGCTAAGCCTAAACTTGAAGATGTATGCAGTGATTTCAACTGACCGGAAGTTGAAACTAAGTCACCCCCAGTCTTTGCACGCAAAAACAAACACGGCCAAAAACAAAAGTATTTTGTTGTGATTTTGTAAATTTGATAAAAACTGTCCGAGATGACTGCCTGAGATGACTGCTTGAGATGACTGCCTGAGATGACTGCCTGAGATGACTGCTTGAGATGACTGCCTGAGATGACTGCTTGAGATGACTGCCTGAGATGACTGCCTGAGATGACTGCTTGAGATGACTGCCTGAGATGACTGCCTGAGATGACTGCTTGAGATGACTGCCTGAGATGACTGCCTGAGATGATTGTCAATTTTACATCCTGTGGACAAGTGCTGCAAGGCCAACGCCATCCAGAATATTGAGTCCTAATAATTTTGTTCTATTATTGCTAGCCAAGGAACTGCCAACGATGACCTTCTCGGAGCAGAACAAAAGCTAAATCGGAGGCATGTCATTTAGTGTTATCATTTAACTGGACTTTGTGAGAGTTTTCTTGCAAAATGTTTGCCAAGGTAATTATTATAAGAGGTCATAAAGGCCTTGTAATGTTTCTCATGGTGACATGGTATACTGATCTGTGTTGTTTTCTGTGATTAAGTGATGTTTTTCTTCATGTTGTTTATCACTGAAGCTAAAGAATTGAGATACAACAATCTTTGACTGACTTTAGGTGTAAGACGTTCGCCCAGCTATTGTAGACCGCATGGAATCGATTCAAGTCCTTTAAAAATTTGTGAATCAAGATGAGAATGAACTTAGTGAATCGGTAATTGCTGCTATATGTTTTGGCTAAAATATAATAAAAAACTGTTGTATGTCTCCAAAACAAAGGAGCTTATATTTATGATACCAAAAAGTATAGGATTGTTTGACATCAGAAATACAAAGAATTCGGCACACAGCGACAATTCAAAAGACAACTTTTTTCTAGGCTTTTAGCGATTCGTTTTTAGTAACATCGCTCACGATGATGTTCGGAGTTGATCGGCATGTTGTCGTACATTATCATACCACGTGATCTGCTATGATCACATGGTAATTATCGCCTATAAAAGTAATCTCAACGTTAAAAAAAATTTCTTTAATTAGGTGGCGATCGAAGGTGGACAGCAAGATCGAAGCTCAGCAAGATTGAAGATTGTTCGAGGAAGAAGGAGTTCGCCGTTGACTAAAAGGTGGGTTCCGGCGATTATATGCGTAATCTGCGGTTGCTTTGTCCGACCCCAGTAGGGGACCGTTTGCCTAGAGCGTTTTGGTCCCCCGCACGCTGCTAGTTGACTAGTTCCCACTTGTAGGCCTTTACACTAATCTACGGGAAGGCCGTAGGCCTTCCTTAAGGAGTACAGTGTAGCTGAGCCGAACCCTTTTTTTTCGTTGTATATAGGTTTATCTGAACAGCTAGTTGTCAAGATGAACGTGAAGAGAAAAAAGATGAAATAGAAGACTCGCCCGGCCAAATTCAAAATGGCGATGCCAAAGAAAACCATGCACGTGGACCGTTCGCGGACCTTTCTGAGCAAGATTGTTGTGCTGTCTGGTTAAAGTTAAGTATTTTACTTTGATGTTTGTGTGCCTTCTGCTAATTGTTGGCCAGAAATAACAAAAAGCCATATACAATATGAAATATTCTGCGTACAAGGTTATGAAATATTCTGCGTACAAAGTTTCGAGTTTAATTCTGCTTGCAATGATAATTTTTTTAGTACTGAAAATTTATGTCATGAGCAACTTCCGCACCCATAGACTGTAGCAGAACTGAACATTTTGTTATTAACGTTTATCTCAACAGCCAGTTATCAAGACGAACGTCAAGAGAACAGTTGAAATAGAAAATAGAAATCAGTTCAAGACTCGCCCGGCCGCCGAATTCAAAATGGCGATCCCATACACGTGGACCGTTCGCGGACCTTTCTGAGCAAGATTGTTGTGCTGTCTGGTCAAAGTTAAGTATTTTACTTTACTGTTGTGTCTTGTGTCTTTTGTGCCTTTTGCTAAAACTAGACAATAATTAAGATAGTTGAAAATGCAATTTTATATTAAATAATGTCTTCTTATATTCAAGATTTTCCTTGGTCAAGAGTGCAACTTGAACTGTGGATATGAACTTTACTGTCAGATGAACATTGGAAATGACAAGATTTCTGCACAGAGGTAATTCTATTGTTCCTTCAAAAGTTATATCAGCCTTGCAGCTGAAATTCTTGTAGTGACCTTGTAATACATATCAACTGCCTACAAATTTTGTTAAGATTAATAAGTTAACATTGCTTCTATGCTCACTATGTGTCACCAGTAATAAATTCCTGTGGTGGTCTTTAAATAAATATAGCAACCATAGTTATATGTTGAGGGATGAAGTAACCATGATTAAGATAGTTGAAAATGGAATTTTATATTAATCATGTCTTCTTATTTATATATCTATATTCAAGATTTTCCTTGGTCAAGAGTGCAACATGAGCTGTCGATATGAACTTTACTGTCGATATGAACTTTACTGTCAGATGAACATTGGAAATGACAAGATTTCTGCGTAAAGGTAATTCGATTGTTCCTTCAAAAGTTATATTAGCCTTGCAGCTGAAATTCTTGTAGTGACCTTGTAATACACATCAACTACCCGGGTATATATTTTGTTATTTAGTATAAGGGGGAATTTGCTGCAACTAGGATTTTTTTTTGGAAAATCCTCAGGCAGTCACAAATTTTGTTAAGATTACTAAGTTAACATTGCTTCTATGCTCACTATATGTCACCAGTAATAAATTCCTGTGGTGGTCTTTAAATAAATATAGCAACCATAGTTATATGTAGAGGGATGAAGTATAACCATAAAATACCTGACCAAAAACTAGACAATAGTTAAGATAGTTGAAAATGAAATTTTATATTAATCATGTCTTATTTATATATCTATATTCAAGATTTTTCTTGGTCAAGAGTGCAACATGAGCTGTGGATATGAACTTTACTGTCAGATGAACATTGGAAGTGACAAGATTTCTTCACAGAGGTAATTTGATTCTGTCATGGATTGTCAGCATTTGATTTTAAAAAGCCACTACATTGTTGAGATGACAACTATGAAATTGAAATTTGCTTCTATGGTCACCATGTGTGAAACCAATGATGAAACTTGACGCTATAACAGCTGAACCAGTCTGGCTGATTACTAAAATTCCTGTGGTGGTCTTACAATAAATATCCACAAAAAAGTGGGAGAACTTGGGAGAAAATTTTCTGATTTCCCTGTGATTAATATTCTGTAGTACTCAGAAGGGTGATACCCAGTTTTTTCTGTGTTCAAATTAAATAGTGACATATGTCTGGGTTGAATATATGCATGTGACACATTCTTTTTATTGAAATGGCAAAATATAATTGGCATAAAACAGATGACTAAAGTAAGATAATGAGTAATATCTTTTAATAATGATGTCAGGTTGAAAATACAAACTTTGCTGCCACTTTTTGCCTAAAAGGATTGATGAAATGCTTTTTCTCTTTAGAATGAATGAAGTTGAAGAAAGTTAAAAGGCACCCCTGAAGAACCTGAATTATTTTAGCCCTATCCTAGATTCATTAATTAATATATTTTAGTGTGTGATAACATGTGTGAAATGTGATCAATTATGTGACAATTTTCAAAACTTGGATTTATAAAGAGAAATTTTTCTTTGTAAAGTTTAAGAAGTAAACCTTTTTTGTCTGGTGGTGTTAGTGTTTTGATTTTGCATGTTTTTCTGTGCTTTCACAATTGAAAAGATTTTGGCAGTTGCTTCTAAATGTTTTTTGAAAAGTTTAAGAAGAAACTTGATTTTTGTCTTGTGGTGTTTGTTGTTTCGATTTTGCATGTTTTCCGTGTGCTTTCACAATTGAAAAGATTTTGGCAGTTGCTTCTAAATGTTTTTTGAAAAGTTTAAGAATTGAAAAGTTTAAGAAGAAACTTGATTTTTGTCTTGTGGTGTTTGTTTCGATTTTGCATGTTTTTCCTTGTGCTTTCACAATTGAAAAGATTTTGGCAGTTGCTTTGGCTTTTTCTTATACTTCTTTTCTCTTTAATTTCTTCTTAGTATTAGTTAGTTTTTTTTCTAAATATATTTTCTCTTATTATTTTTTTGATGAAATTCTTTTTTTTACTTTAGTGTTGAAGAAAGTTGAAAGGCACCCAGATTCATTAATTCATATATTTTAGTGTGAAATGTGATGAATTATGTGACAATTTTCAAAACTTGGATTTAAAAAGATAACTTTTTTCTTTGTAAAGTTTAAAGAAGTAAACCTTTTTCACCTGGTGGTGTTAGTGTTTTTATTTTGCAAGTTCTTCTGTGTGACTTGACAATTCTAAATTAAACCTCTTAGTATTTTTTAGTATTTTTTCTAAGTTAAAAAAAAACCCTGTTAGTATTATCTTCTATTTATCTAGTTGTTTTTTTTCTCTCTAGTTTTTTTTTCTAGTTTTTACTTCTATTTCTCTAGTTTTTTTTTCTACTTAGTTTTTTTTCTCTCTAGTTTTTTTACTCTAGTTTTTTCTATTTCTAGTTTTTTTACTCTAGTTTTTACTTCTATTTCTCTAGTTTTTTTTTACTTAGTTTTTTCTTCTCTCTAGTTTTTTTTACTCTAGTTTTTACTTCTATTTCTCTAGTTTTTTTTTCACTTATTTTTTTTTTCTCTAGTTTTTTTTACTCTAGTTTTTACTTCTATTTCTCTAGTTTTTTTTTCTATTTTTCTAGTTTAGTTTTTTGTCTAGTTTTTTTTTTGTCTAGTTTTTTTCTGTCTTGTTTTTTTCTCTAGTTTTTACTTCTATTTCTCTTGTTTTTTTCTATTTTTCTAGTTAGTTTTTCTGTCTGGTTTTTTTCTCTAGTTTTTACTTCTATTTCTCTAGTTTTTCTATTTTTCTATTTGTTTTTTTTCTAGTTTTTTTCTATTTTTCTAGTTAGTTTTTTTGTCTAGTGTTTTTTGTCTAGTTTTTTTTTCTCTAGTTTTTTCTTCTAGTTTTTCTTCTATTTCTCTAGTTTTTTCTCTATTTTTCTAGTTAGTTTTTTTCTCTAGTTTTTACACTTCTATTTCTCTAGTTTTTTCTATTTTTCTAGTTGTTTTTTTCTAGTTTTTTCTATCTATTTCTCTAGTTTTTTTCTATTTTTCTTAAATTTTACAAAGAAAAAAGTCAAGCCACACACAGGTAGCCCAAGACAGACACAGGTAGCCCAAGACATAATACTTTGTCAAAAAAAAATTTTCGAAGAATTTTAAAGAAATCTTTTTGAGGACGAAAATTTTTTTAGACGAAGTATTATGTGTCTTGGGCTACCTGTGTCTGTCTTGGGCTACCTCTGTCTGGATTGAACATTTTGGACAATTAAGAAGCCATTTTAGCATTTTAAGACAGTTTTTGAACAGTTAAAAAAGTGGTCAAAATTTACCAAAATGGTAAGGGGTAAGACTTACCGTTTTGGCCAATTTTGACCACTTTTTGAGTGTTCCAAAAACCGACCAAATGTGCTCTAAAATGAAAGATATTAGTCTTAGGAAGCCATTTTTAGCATTTTAAGACAGTTTTTGAACAGTTTAAAAAGTGGTCAAAATTGACCAAAATGGTAAGGGGTAAGACTTACCGTTTTGGCCAATTTTGACCACTTTTTGATTCTTCTAAAAACCAACCAAATATGCTCTAAAAGGAAAGATATTAGTCTTAGGAAGCAGCATTTTAAGACAGTTTTTGAACAGTTCAAAAAGTGGTCAAAATTGACCAAAATGATAAGGGGTAAGACTTACCATTTTGGCCAATTTTGACCACTTTTTGAGTGTTCCAAAAACCGACCAAATATGCTCTAAAAGGAAAGATATTAGTCTTAGGAAGCCATTTTTAGCATTTTAAGACAGTTTTTGAATAGTTCAAAAAGTGATCAAAATTGACCAAAGGGGTAAGGGGTAAGACTTACCGTTTTGGCCAATTTTGACCACTTTTTGATTCTCCTAAAAACCAACCAAATATGCTCTAAAATGAAAGATATTAGTCTTAGGAAGCAGCATTTTAAGACAGTTTTTGAACAGTTCAAAAAGTGGTCAAAATTGAACAAAATGGTAAGGGGTAAGACTTACCATTTTGGCCAATTTTGACCACTTTTTGAGTGTTCCAAAAACCGACCAAATGTGCTCTAAAATGAAAGATATTAGTCTGAGGAAGCCATTTTTAGCATTTTAAAACAGTTTTTGAACAGTTCAAAAAGCGGTCAAAATTGACCAAAATGGTAAGGGGTAAGACTTACCGTTTTGGCCAATTTTGACCACTTTTTGATTCTTCTAAAAACCAACCAAATATGCTCTAAAATGAAAGATATTAGTCTTAGGAAGCAGCATTTTAAGACAGTTTTTGAACAGTTCAAAAAGTGGTCAAAATTGACCAAAATG
>NW_021163919.1:0-18859 GCF_004324835.1 Dendronephthya gigantea | reverse complement strand
TGCGAAACTTTGTACTGCGAAACCTGTACTGCGAAACCTGTACTGCGAAACCTGTACTGCGAACCTGTACTGCGAAACCTGTACTGCGAAACCTGTACTGCGAAACCTGTACTGCGAAACTTGCACTGCGAAACTTGCACTGCGAAACTTGCACTGCGAAACTTGCACTGCGAAACTTGCACTGGCGAAACTTGCACTGCGAAACTTGCACTGCGAAACTTGCACTGCGAAACTTGCACTGCGAAACTTGCACTGCGAAACTTGCACTGGCGAAACTTGCACTGCGAAACTTGCACTGCGAAACTTGCACTGCGAAACTTGCACTGCGAAACTTGCACTGCGAAACTTGCACTGCGAAACTTGCACTGCGAAACTTGCACTGCGAAACTTGCACTGCGAAAACTTGCACTGCGAAAACTTGCACTGCGAAACTTGCACTGCGAAACTTGCACTGCGAAACTTGCACTGCGAAACTTGCACTGCGAAACTTGCACTGCGAAACTTGCACTGCGAAACTTGCACTGCGAAACTTGCACTGCGAAACTTGCACTGCGAAACTTGCACTGCGAAACTTGCACTGCGAAACTTGCACTGCGAAACTTGCACTGCGAAACTTGCACTGCGAAACTTGCACTGCGAAACTTGCACTGCGAAACTTGCACTGGCGAAACTTGCACTGCGAAACTTGCACTGCGAAACTTGCACTGCGAAACTTGCACTGCGAAACTTGCACTGCGAAAACTTGCACTGCGAAACTTGCACTGCGAAACTTGCACTGCGAAACTTGCTGCGAAACTTGCACTGCGAAACTTGCACTGCGAACTTGCACTGCGAAACTTGCACTGCGAAACTTGCACTGCGAAACTTGCACTGCGAAACTTGCACTGCGAAACTTGCACTGCGAAACTTGCACTGCGAAACTTGCACTGCGAAACTTGCACTGCGAACTTGCACTGCGAAACTTGCACTGCGAAACTTGCACTGCGAAACTTGCACTGCGAAACTTGCACTGCGAAACTTGCACTGCGAAACTTGCACTGCGAAACTTGCACTGCGAAACTTGCACTGCGAAACTTGCACTGCGAAACTTGCACTGCGAAACTTGCACTGCGAAACTTGCACTGCGAAACTTGCACTGCGAAACTTGCACTGCGAAACTTGCACTGCGAAACTTGCACTGCGAAACTTGCACTGCGAAACTTGCACTGCGAAACTTGCAAACCACTGCGAAACTTGCACTGCGAAACTTGCACTGCGAAACTTGCACTGCGAAACTTGCACTGCGAAACTTGCACTGCGAAACTTGCACTGCGAAACTTGCACTGCGAAACTTGCACTGCGAAACTTGCACTGCGAAACTTGCACTGCGAAACTGCACTGCGAAACTTGCACTGCGAAACTTGCACTGCGAAACTTGCACTGCGAAACTTGCACTGCGAAACTTGCACTGCGAAACTTGCACTGCGAAACTTGCACTGCGAAACTTGCACTGCGAAACTTGCACTGCGAAACTTGCACTGCGAAACTTGCACTGCGAAACTTGCACTGCGAAACTTGCACTGCGAAACTTGCACTGCGAAACTTGCACTGCGAAACTTGCACTGCGAAACTTGCACTGCGAAACTTGCACTGCGAAACTTGCACTGCGAAACTTGCACTGCGAAACTTGCACTGCGAAACTTGCACTGCGAAACTTGCACTGCGAAACTTGCACTGCGAAACTTGCACTGCGAAACTTGCACTGCGAAACTTGCACTGCGAAACTTGCACTGCGAAACTTGCACTGCGAAACTTGCACTGCGAAACTTGCACTGCGAAACTTGCACTGCGAAACTTGCACTGCGAAACTTGCACTGCGAAACTTGCACTGCGAAACTTGCACTGCGAAACTTGCACTGCGAAACTTGCACTGCGAAACTTGCACTGCGAAACTTGCACTGCGAAACTTGCACTGCGAAACTTGCACTGCGAAACTTGCACTGCGAAACTTGCACTGCGAAACTTGCACTGCGAAACTTGCACTGCGAAACTTGCACTGCGAAACTTGCACTGCGAAACTTGCACTGCGAAACTTGCACTGCGAAACTTGGCACTGCGAAACTTGCACTGCGAAACTTGCACTGCGAAACTTGCACTGCGAAACTTGCACTGCGAAACTTGCACTGCGAAACTTGCACTGCGAAACTTGCACTGCGAAACTTGCACTGCGAAACTTGCACTGCGAAACTTGCACTGCGAAACTTGCACTGCGAAACTTGCACTGCGAAACTTGCACTGCGAAACTTGCACTGCGAAACTTGCACTGCGAAACTTGCACTGCGAAACTTGCACTGCGAAACTTGCACTGCGAAACTTGCACTGCGAAACTTGCACTGCGAAACTTGCACTGCGAAACTTGCACTGCGAAACTTGCACTGCGAAACTTGCACTGCGAAACTTGCACTGCGAAACTTGCACTGCGAAACTTGCACTGCGAAACTTGCACTGCGAAACTTGCACTGCGAAACTTGCACTGCGAAACTTGCACTGCGAAACTTGCACTGCGAAACTTGCACTGCGAAACTTGCACTGCGAAACTTGCACTGCGAAACTTGCACTGCGAAACTTGCACTGCGAAACTTGCACTGCGAAACTTGCACTGCGAAACTTGCACTGCGAAACTTGCACTGCGAAACTTGCACTGCGAAACTTGCACTGCGAAACTTGCACTGCGAAAACTTGCACTGCGAAACTTGCACTGCGAAACTTGCACTGCGAAACTTGCACTGCGAAACTTGCACTGCGAAACTTGCACTGCGAAACTTGCACTGCGAAACTTGCACTGCGAAACTTGCACTGCGAAACTTGCACTGCGAAACTTGCACTGCGAAACTTGCACTGCGAAACTTGCACTGCGAAACTTGCACTGCGAAACTTGCACTGCGAAACTTGCACTGCGAAACTTGCACTGCGAAACTTGCACTGCGAAACTTGCACTGCGAAACTTGCACTGCGAAACTTGCACTGCGAAACTTGCACTGCGAAACTTGCACTGCGAAACTTGCACTGCGAAACTTGCACTGCGAAACTTGCACTGCGAAACTTGCACTGCGAAACTTGCACTGCGAAACTTGCACTGCGAAACTTGCACTGCGAAACTTGCACTGCGAAACTTGCACTGCGAAACTTGCACTGCGAAACTTGCACTGCGAAACTTGCACTGCGAAACTTGCACTGCGAAACTTGCACTGCGAAACTTGCACTGCGAAACTTGCACTGCGAAACTTGCACTGCGAAACTTGCACTGCGAAACTTGCACTGCGAAACTTGCACTGCGAAACTTGCACTGCGAAACTTGCACTGCGAAACTTGCACTGCGAAACTTGCACTGCGAAACTTGCACTGCGAAACTTGCACTGCGAAACTTGCACTGCGAAACTTGCACTGCGAAACTTGCACTGCGAAACTTGCACTGCGAAACTTGCACTGCGAAACTTGCACTGCGAAACTTGCACTGCGAAACTTGCACTGCGAAACTTGCACTGCGAAACTTGCACTGCGAAACTTGCACTGCGAAACTTGCACTGCGAAACTTGCACTGCGAAACTTGCACTGCGAAACTTGCACTGCGAAACTTGCACTGCGAAACTTGCACTGCGAAACTTGCACTGCGAAACTTGCACTGCGAAACTTGCACTGCGAAACTTGCACTGCGAAACTTGCACTGCGAAACTTGCACTGCGAAACTTGCACTGCGAAACTTGCACTGCGAAACTTGCACTGCGAAACTTGCACTGCGAAACTTGCACTGCGAAACTTGCACTGCGAAACTTGCACTGCGAAACTTGCACTGCGAAACTTGCACTGCGAAACTTGCACTGCGAAACTTGCACTGCGAAACTTGCACTGCGAAACTTGCACTGCGAAACTTGCACTGCGAAACTTGCACTGCGAAACTTGCACTGCGAAACTTGCACTGCGAAACTTGCACTGCGAAACTTGCACTGCGAAACTTGCACTGCGAAACTTGCACTGCGAAACTTGCACTGCGAAACTTGCACTGCGAAACTTGCACTGCGAAACTTGCACTGCGAAACTTGCACTGCGAAACTTGCACTGCGAAACTTGCACTGCGAAACTTGCACTGCGAAACTTGCACTGCGAAACTTGCACTGCGAAACTTGCACTGCGAAACTTGCACTGCGAAACTTGCACTGCGAAACTTGCACTGCGAAACTTGCACTGCGAAACTTGCACTGCGAAACTTGCACTGCGAAACTTGCACTGCGAAACTTGCACTGCGAAACTTGCACTGCGAAACTTGCACTGCGAAACTTGCACTGCGAAACTTGCACTGCGAAACTTGCACTGCGAAACTTGCACTGCGAAACTTGCACTGCGAAACTTGCACTGCGAAACTTGCACTGCGAAACTTGCACTGCGAAACTTGCACTGCGAAACTTGCACTGCGAAACTTGCACTGCGAAACTTGCACTGCGAAACTTGCACTGCGAAACTTGCACTGCGAAACTTGCACTGCGAAACTTGCACTGCGAAACTTGCACTGCGAAACTTGCACTGCGAAACTTGCACTGCGAAACTTGCACTGCGAAACTTGCACTGCGAAACTTGCACTGCGAAACTTGCACTGCGAAACTTGCACTGCGAAACTTGCACTGCGAAACTTGCACTGCGAAACTTGCACTGCGAAACTTGCACTGCGAAACTTGCACTGCGAAACTTGCACTGCGAAACTTGCACTGCGAAACTTGCACTGCGAACTTGCACTGCGAAACTTGCACTGCGAAACTTGCACTGCGAAACTTGCACTGCGAAACTTGCACTGCGAAACTTGCACTGCGAAACTTGCACTGCGAAACTTGCACTGCGAAACTTGCACTGCGAAACTTGCACTGCGAAACTTGCACTGCGAAACTTGCACTGCGAAACTTGCACTGCGAAACTTGCACTGCGAAACTTGCACTGCGAAACTTGCACTGCGAAACTTGCACTGCGAAACTTGCACTGCGAAACTTGCACTGCGAAACTTGCACTGCGAAACTTGCACTGCGAAACTTGCACTGCGAAACTTGCACTGCGAAACTTGCACTGCGAAACTTGCACTGCGAAACTTGCACTGCGAACTTGCACTGCGAAACTTGCACTGCGAAACTTGCACTGCGAAACTTGCACTGCGAAACTTGCACTGCGAAACTTGCACTGCGAAACTTGCACTGCGAAACTTGCACTGCGAAACTTGCACTGCGAAACTTGCACTGCGAAACTTGCACTGCGAAACTTGCACTGCGAAACTTGCACTGCGAAACTTGCACTGCGAAACTTGCACTGCGAAACTTGCACTGCGAAACTTGCACTGCGAAACTTGCACTGCGAAACTTGCACTGCGAAACTTGCACTGCGAAACTTGCACTGCGAAACTTGCACTGCGAAACTTGCACTGCGAAACTTGCACTGCGAAACTTGCACTGCGAAACTTGCACTGCGAAACTTGCACTGCGAAACTTGCACTGCGAAACTTGCACTGCGAAACTTGCACTGCGAAACTTGCACTGCGAAACTTGCACTGCGAAACTTGCACTGCGAAACTTGCACTGCGAAACTTGCACTGCGAAACTTGCACTGCGAAACTTGCACTGCGAAACTTGCACTGCGAAACTTGCACTGCGAAACTGCACTGCGAAACTTGCACTGCGAAACTTGCACTGCGAAACTTGCACTGCGAAACTTGCACTGCGAAACTTGCACTGCGAAACTTGCACTGCGAAACTTGCACTGCGAAACTTGCACTGCGAAACTTGCACTGCGAAACTTGCACTGCGAAACTTGCACTGCGAAACTTGCACTGCGAAACTTGCACTGCGAAACTTGCACTGCGAAACTTGCACTGCGAAACTTGCACTGCGAAACTTGCACTGCGAAACTTGCACTGCGAAACTTGCACTGCGAAACTTGCACTGCGAAACTTGCACTGCGAAACTTGCACTGCGAAACTTGCACTGCGAAACTTGCACTGCGAAACTTGCACTGCGAAACTTGCACTGCGAAACTTGCACTGCGAAACTTGCACTGCGAAACTTGCACTGCGAAACTTGCACTGCGAAACTTGCACTGCGAAACTTGCACTGCGAAACTTGCACTGCGAAACTTGCACTGCGAAACTTGCACTGCGAAACTTGCACTGCGAAACTTGCACTGCGAAACTTGCACTGCGAAACTTGCACTGCGAAACTTGCACTGCGAACTTGCACTGCGAAACTTGCACTGCGAAACTTGCACTGCGAAACTTGCACTGCGAAACTTGCACTGCGAAACTTGCACTGCGAAACTTGCACTGCGAAACTTGCACTGCGAAACTTGCACTGCGAAACTTGCACTGCGAAACTTGCACTGCGAAACTTGCACTGCGAAACTTGCACTGCGAAACTTGCACTGCGAAACTTGCACTGCGAAACTTGCACTGCGAAACTTGCACTGCGAAACTTGCACTGCGAAACTTGCACTGCGAAACTTGCACTGCGAAACTTGCACTGCGAAACTTGCACTGCGAAACTTGCACTGCGAAACTTGCACTGCGAAACTTGCACTGCGAAACTTGCACTGCGAAACTTGCACTGCGAAACTTGCACTGCGAAACTTGCACTGCGAAACTTGCACTGCGAAACTTGCACTGCGAAACTTGCACTGCGAAACTTGCACTGCGAAACTTGCACTGCGAAACTTGCACTGCGAAACTTGCACTGCGAAACTTGCACTGCGAAACTTGCACTGCGAAACTTGCACTGCGAAACTTGCACTGCGAAACTTGCACTGCGAAACTTGCACTGCGAAACTTGCACTGCGAAACTTGCACTGCGAAACTTGCACTGCGAAACTTGCACTGCGAAACTTGCACTGCGAAACTTGCACTGCGAAACTTGCACTGCGAAACTTGCACTGCGAAACTTGCACTGCGAAACTTGCACTGCGAAACTTGCACTGCGAAACTTGCACTGCGAAACTTGCACTGCGAAACTTGCACTGCGAAACTTGCACTGCGAAACTTGCACTGCGAAACTTGCACTGCGAAACTTGCACTGCGAAACTTGCACTGCGAAACTTGCACTGCGAAACTTGCACTGCGAAACTTGCACTGCGAAACTTGCACTGCGAAACTTGCACTGCGAAACTTGCACTGCGAAACTTGCACTGCGAAACTTGCACTGCGAAACTTGCACTGCGAAACTTGCACTGCGAAACTTGCACTGCGAAACTTGCACTGCGAAACTTGCACTGCGAAACTTGCACTGCGAAACTTGCACTGCGAAACTTGCACTGCGAAACTTGCACTGCGAAACTTGCACTGCGAAACTTGCACTGCGAAACTTGCACTGCGAAACTTGCACTGCGAAACTTGCACTGCGAAACTTGCACTGCGAAACTTGCACTGCGAAACTTGCACTGCGAAACTTGCACTGCGAAACTTGCACTGCGAAACTTGCACTGCGAAACTTGCACTGCGAAACTTGCACTGCGAAACTTGCACTGCGAAACTTGCACTGCGAAACTTGCACTGCGAAACTTGCACTGCGAAACTTGCACTGCGAAACTTGCACTGCGAAACTTGCACTGCGAAACTTGCACTGCGAAACTTGCACTGCGAAACTTGCACTGCGAAACTTGCACTGCGAAACTTGCACTGCGAAACTTGCACTGCGAAACTTGCACTGCGAAACTTGCACTGCGAAACTTGCACTGCGAAACTTGCACTGCGAAACTTGCACTGCGAAACTTGCACTGCGAAACTTGCACTGCGAAACTTGCACTGCGAAACTTGCACTGCGAAACTTGCACTGCGAAACTTGCACTGCGAAACTTGCACTGCGAAACTTGCACTGCGAAACTTGCACTGCGAAACTTGCACTGCGAAACTTGCACTGCGAAACTTGCACTGCGAAACTTGCACTGCGAAACTTGCACTGCGAAACTTGCACTGCGAAACTTGCACTGCGAAACTTGCACTGCGAAACTTGCACTGCGAAACTTGCACTGCGAAACTTGCACTGCGAAACTTGTACTGCGAAACTTGCACTGCGAAACTTGCACTGCGAAACTTGCACTGCGAAACTTGCACTGCGAAACTTGCACTGCGAAACTTGCACTGCGAAACTTGTACTGCGAAACTTGTACTGCGAAACTTGTACTGCGAAACTTGTACTGCGAAACTTGTACTGCGAAACTTGTACTGCGAAACTTGTACTGCGAAACTTGTACTTCTACGTGAAACTTGTACTGCGAAACTTGTACTTCTACGTGAAACTTGTACTTGTACTTGAAACTTGTACTTGTACGTGAAACTTGTACTTGTACTTGAAACTTGTACTTGAAACTTGTACTTGTACTTGAAACTTGTACTTGTACTTGAAACTTGTACTTGTACGTGAAACTTGTACTTGTACTTGAAACTTGTACTTGTACTTGAAACTTGTACTTGTACGTGAAACTTGTACTTGTACTTGAAACTTGTACTTGTACTTGAAACTTGTACTTGTACTTGAAACTTGTACTTGTACTTGAAACTTGTACTTGTACGTGAAACTTGTACTTGTACGTGAACTTGTACTTGTACGTGAAACTTGTACTTGTACGTGAAACTTGTACTTGTACGTGAATCTTGTACTTGTACTTGAAACTTGTACTTGTACGTGAAACTTGTACTTGTACGTGAAACTTGTACTTGTACGTGAAACTTGTACTTGTACGTGAAACTTGTACTTGTACGTGAAACTTGTACTTGTACGTGAAACTTGTACTTGTACGTGAAAATTGTACTTGTAGGTGAAACTTGTACAGGAAACTTGTACTTGTACGTGAAACTTGTACTTGTACGTGAATCTTGTACTTGTACGTGAATCTTGTACTTGTACGTGAAACTTGTACTTGTACGTGAAACTTGTACTTGTACGTGAAACTTGTACTTGTACGTGAAACTTGTACTTGTACGTGAAACTTGTACTTGTACGTGAAACTTGTACTTGTACTTGAAACTTGTACTTGTACTTGAAACTTGTACTTGTACTTGAAACTTGTACTTGTACTTGAAAGTTGTACTTGAAACTTGTACTTGAAACTTGTACTTGTACTTGAAACTTGTACTTGTACTTGAAACTTGTACTTGTACTTGAAACTTGTACTTGTACTTGAAACATGTACTTGTACTTGTATTAAATCACAAAAGTGATATGAATCAACAACATATCAAAGATGTTACTATAATGCTACTTTTAAAATTTTGAATAATGTTTGAATCTTATATTGCAAATCATAGCATATATTTAAAAGACTTGCGGACTTAAAATTTAAAACATTTCTTTGTTATACTTGACACTTGCATTTAAAAATGTTCTGAGAGGGATGACGATGGAGGCTGCACAGTTTTTATGTAGACAGTTCAAAGGCAGCTTTAAAAGCTGTAATAATATTTGACTTCTGGACAGGTTTTAGCATCATGATTGATAACTCAGTTTTCTCTTGGTGTAATATTTCTTATACTTATTAGCGAAGATATAGCCGAAGTGAAAAGATCACAACATACATCACAAAGGTGATATTAATTAACATATCAAAGATTTTACTATATGGTTTCTTTGAAAATTTTGAATACTTGAATCTTATATTCTAATCATGTTATATATTGAATAAGTTTTGCAGAGTTGAAATTTACATCATTACTTTGTTATACTTGACACTTGCAGAAATCTTCTGTGAGGGATGACGTAGGAGGCTTCACAATTTTGGTTATATAGTTAAAAGGCCGTTTTAAAAAGTGTAATAACATTTGACTGATTGACAGGTTTTAGCATCAAATTGATAACTCATTTCCATTAGTCTAATATTTGTAGTACTTATTAGCGAAGACTAAGACGAAGTGAAAAGATCACAACATTAAATCACAAAGTGATATGAATCAACACATCAAAGAAGTTACTATAATGCTACTTTTAAAATTTTGAATAATGTTTGAATCTTATATTGCAAATCATAGCGTATATTTAAAAGTCTTGCAGAGTTAAAATTTAAAAACATTTCTTTGTTATACTTGACACTTGCTTTTAAAAATGTTCTGAGAGGATGACGATGGAGGCTGCACAGTTTTTATGTAGACAGTTCAACGGCAGCTTTAAAAGCTGTAATAATATTTGACTTCTGGACAGCTTTTAGCATCATGATTGATAACTCAGTTTTCTCTTGGTGTAATATTTCTTATACTTATTAGCGAAGATATAAGCGAAGTGAAAAGATCACAACATACATCACAAAGGTGATATGAATCAACATATCAAAGATTTTACTAAATGGTTACTTTGAAAATTTTGAATAATACTTGAATCTTATACTCCTAATCATGGCGTATATTGAATAAGTTTTGCAGAGTTGAAATTTACATCATTACTTTGTTATACTTGACACTTGCTGAAAATCTTCTGGGAGGGATGACGAAGGAGGCTGGACAATTTTCGGTATATAGTTAAAAGGCCGCTTTAAAAAGTGTAATAACATTTGACTCATTGACAGGTTTTAGCATGAAAATTCATAACTCAGTTCTATTAGTCTAATATTTGTAGTCCTTATTAGCGAAGACTGAGACGAAGTGAAAATATCACAACATTAAATCACAAAAGTGATATGAATCAACAACATATCAAAGATGTTACTATAATGCTACTTTTAAAATTTTGAATAATGTTTGAATCTTATATTGCAATCATAGCATATATTTAAAAGTCTTGCGGACTTAAAATTTAAACATTTCTTTGTTATACTTGACACTTGCTTTTAAAAATGTTCTGAGAGGGATGACGATGGAGGCTACACAGTTTTTATGTAGACAGTTCAAAGGCAGCTTTAAAAGCTGGAATAATATTTGACTTCTGGACAGCTTTTAGCATCATGATTGATAACTCCGTTTTCTCTTGGTGTAATATTTCTTATACTTATTAGCGAAGATATAGCCGAAGTGAAAAGATCACAACATACATCACAAAGGTGATATTAATTAACATATCAAAGATTTTACTATATGGTTACTTTGAAAATTTTGAATACTTGAATCTTATATTCCTAATCATGGCGTATATTGAATAAGTTTTGCAGAGTTGAAATTTACATCATTACTTTGTGATACTGGACACTTGCAGAAATCTTCTGTGAGGGATGACAAAGGAGGCTGGACAATTTTGGGTGAATAGTTAAAAGGCCGCTTTAAAAAGTGTAATAACATTTGACTCATTGACAGGTTTTAGCATCAAAATTAATAACTCAGTTCTATTAGTCTAATATTTGTAGTCCTTATTAGCGAAGACTGAGACGAAGTGAAAAGATCACAACATTAAATCACAAAAGTGATATGAATCAACAACATATCAAAGATGTTACTATAATGCTACTTTTAAAATTTTGAATAATGTTTGAATCTTATATTGCAAATCATAGCATATATTTAAAGTCTTGCGGACTTAAAATTTAAAACATTTCTTTGTTATACTTGACACTTGCTTTTAAAAATGTTCTGAGAGGGATGACGATGGAGGCTACACAGTTTTTATGTAGACAGTTCAAAGGCAGCTTTAAAAGCTGTAATAATATTTGACTTCTGGACAGGTTTTAGCATCATGATTGATAACTCAGTTTTCTCTTGGTGTAATATTTCTTATACTTATTAGCGAAGATATAGCCGAAGTGAAAAGATCACAACATACATCACAAAGGTGATATTAATTAACATATCAAAGATTTTACTATATGGTTACTTTGAAAATTTTGAATACTTGAATCTTATATTCCTAATCATGTTATATATTGAATAAGTTTTGCAGAGTTGAAATTTACATCATTACTTTGTTATACTTGACACTTGCAGAAATCTTCTGTGAGGGATGACGTAGGAGGCTTCACAATTTTGGGTATATAGTTAAAAGGCCGTTTTAAAAAGTGTAATAACATTTGACTGATTGACAGGTTTTAGCATCAAAATTGATAACTCATTTCCATTAGTCTAATATTTGTAGTACTTATTAGTGAAGACTAAGACGAAGTGAAAAGATCACAACATTAAATCACAAAAGTGATATGAATCAACAACATATCAAAGAAGTTACTATAATGCTACTTTTAAAATTTTGAATAATGTTTGAATCTTATATTGCAAATCATAGCGTATATTTAAAAGTCTTGCAGAGTTAAAATTTAAAAACATTTCTTTGTTATACTTGACACTTGCTTTTAAAAATGTTCTGAGAGGATGACGATGGAGGCTGCACAGTTTTTATGTAGACAGTTCAACGGCAGCTTTAAAAGCTGTAATAATATTTGACTTCTGGACAGCTTTTAGCATCATGATTGATAACTCAGTTTTCTCTTGGTGTAATATTTCTTATACTTTTAGCGAAGATATAACGAAGTGAAAAGATCACAACATACATCACAAAGGTGATATGAATCAACATATCAAAGATTTTACTATATGGTTACTTTGAAAATTTTGAATAATACTTGAATCTATATTCCTAATCATGGCGTATATTGAATAAGTTTTGCAGAGTTGAAATTTACATTATTACTTTGTTATACTTGACACTTGCTGAAATCTTCTGGGAGGGATGACGAAGGAGGCTGGACAATTTTCGGTATATAGTTAAAAGGCCGCTTTAAAAAGTGTATAACATTTGACTCATTGACAGGTTTTAGCATGAAGATTGATAACTCAGTTCTATTAGTCTAATATTTGTAGTCCTTATTAGCGAAGACTGAGACGAAGTGAAAATATCACAACATTAAATCACAAAAGTGATATGAATCAACAACATATCAAAGATGTTACTATAATGCTACTTTTAAAATTTTGAATAATGTTTGAATCTTATATTGCAAATCATAGCATATATTTAAAAGTCTTGCGGACTTAAATTTAAAACATTTCTTTGTTATACTTGACACTTGCTTTTAAAAATGTTCTGAGAGGGATGACGATGGAGGCTACACAGTTTTTATGTAGACAGTTCAAAGGCAGCTTTAAAAGCTGTAATAATATTTGACTTCTGGACAGGTTTTAGCATCATGATTGATAACTCAGTTTTCTCTTGGTGTAATATTTCTTATACTTATTAGCGAAGATATAGCCGAAGTGAAAAGATCACAACATACATCAAAGGTGATATAATTAACATATCAAAGAATTTTTACTATATGGTTACTTTGAAAATTTTGAATACTTGAATCTTATATTCCTAATAATGGCGTATATTGAATAAGTTTTGCAGAGTTGAAATTTACATCATTACTTTGTGATACTGACACTTGCAGAAATCTTCTTTGAGGGATGACAAGGAGGCTGGACAATTTTGGGTGAATAGTTAAAAGGCCGCTTTAAAAAGTGTAATAACATTTGACTCATTGACAGGTTTTAGCATCAAAATTGATAACTCAGTTCTATTAGTCTAATATTTGTAGTCCTTATTAGCGAAGACTGAGACGAAGTGAAAAGATCACAACATTGAATCACAAAAGTGATATGAATCAACAACATATCAAAGATGTTACTATAATGCTACTTTTAAAATTTTGAATAATGTTTGAATCTTATATTGCAAATCATAGCATATATTTAAAAAGTCTTGCGGACTTAAAATTTAAAAACATTTCTTTGTTATACTTGACACTTGCTTTTAAAATTTCTGAGAGGATGACGATGGAGGCTACAGAGTTTTTATGTAGACAGTTCAAAGGCAGCTTTAAAAGCTGTAATAATATTTGACTTCTGGACAGGTTTTAGCATCATGATTGATAACTCAGTTTTCTCTTGGTGTAATATTTCTTATACTTTTTAGCGAAGATATAAACGAAGTGAAAAGATCACAACATACATCACAAAGGTGATATGAATCAACATATCAAAGATTTTACTATATGGTTACTTTGAAAATTTTGAATAATACTTGAATCTTATACTCCTAATCATGGCGTATATTAAATAAGTTTTGCAGAGTTGAAATTTACATCATTACTTTGTTATACTTGACACTTGCTGAAAATCTTCTGGGAGGGATGACGAAGGAGGCTGGACAATTTTCGGTATATAGTTAAAAGGCCGCTTTAAAAAGTGTAATAACATTTGACTCATTGACAGGTTTTAGCATGAAGATTGATAACTCAGTTCTATTAGTCTAATATTTGTAGTCCTTATTAGCGAAGACTGAGACGAAGTGAAAATATCACAACATTAAATCACAAAAGTGATATGAATCAACAACATATCAAAGATGTTACTATAATGCTACTTTTAAAATTTTGAATAATGTTTGAATCTTATATTGCAAATAATAGCATATATTTAAAAGTCTTGCGGACTTAAAATTTAAAACATTTCTTTGTTATACTTGACACTTGCTTTTAAAAATGTTCTGAGAGGGATGACGATGGAGGCTACACAGTTTTTATGTAGACAGTTCAAAGGCAGCTTTAAAAGCTGTAATAATATTTGACTTCTGGACAGGTTTTAGCATGATGATTGATAACTCAGTTTTCTCTTGGTGTAATATTTCTTATACTTATTAGCGAAGATATAGCCGAAGTGAAAAGATCACAACATACATCATAAAGGTGATATTAATTAACATATCAAAGATATTACTATATGGTTACTTTGAAAATTTTGAATACTTGAATCTTATATTCCTAATAATGGCGTATATTGAATAAGTTTTGCAGAGTTGAAATTTACATCATTACTTTGTGATACTGGACACTTGCAGAAATCTTCTTTGAGGGATGACAAAGGAGGCTGGACAATTTTGGGTGAATAGTTAAAAGGCCGCTTTAAAAAGTGTAATAACATTTGACTCATTGACAGGTTTTAGCATCAAAATTGATAACTCAGTTCTATTAGTCTAATATTTGTAGTCCTTATTAGCGAAGACTGAGACGAAGTGAAAAGATCACAACATTGAATCACAAAAGTGATATGAATCAACAACATATCAAAGATGTTACTATAATGCTACTTTTAAAATTTTGAATAATGTTTGAATCTTATATTGCAAATCATAGCATATATTTAAAAGTCTTGCGGACTTAAAATTTAAAACATTTCTTTGTTATACTTGACACTTGCTTTTAAAAATTTCTGAGAGGGATGACGATGGAGGCTACAGAGTTTTTATGTAGACAGTTCAAAGGCAGCTTTAAAAGCTGTAATAATATTTGACTTCTGGACAGGTTTTAGCATCATGATTGATAACTCAGTTTTCTCTTGGTGTAATATTTCTTATACTTATTAGCGAAGATATAGCCGAAGTGAAAAGATCACAACATACATCACAAAGGTAATATTAATTAACATATCAAAGATTTTACTATATGGTTACTTTGAAAATTTTGAATACTTGAATCTTATATTCCTAATCATGTTATATATTGAATAAGTTTTGCAGATGTAACGTTGGGCCGTAGAACTGGGTGTGTCATCCGTGTCCCAGGGACCGTTAGCAATAAGTTCAACTCAATCCAAACTCCAACTGAGTATTTCAGGCTTGCACCATCGTCGTGATAGAAATCAGTCCAACACTAGTAAAGCTTTGGAATATATATTTCTTGTCTTCTATTTACAATCCTCTATATTTCTATCTTCTATATATTTTATATATGTGTGCAAGCGTTTATATAGTGCTCGCATAAGTTAATTATGACGTATTTGGCACGCAAACTATGGTAATACAATCCGCTATAACAAGATAACTGGAGTTCCATGATTACCATAGAAAGCAATCTACAAGACCAAGTTAGCGCTGTGTTAGCACTGTTCAAGCGCGGTTTCAGCGTTGCGTCACTTTTACTTAAGCTTATATATATAGCTCCTTGTAGCTGCGTTCTAGCGCTGCTAGAATTACGTCATCCGCTATGTCACATAATTCACCATATTATGCAAATGTTATAATATGTAATCTACGCTACATTACCCCCTTCTTAGAGGAAGGCATGTCCTCATGCCGGTAATAAAACTCTATGCTATATAAATCATCCAAGCATGCAATAAAACTAAAAAAATTGTTCAAAGAAATGTTTCAAGTGTTCCAACATTCATTCTACCTCATAATCATCCATCCATACTGGTGGTCGTACAACACGTCGCTGTCGCTCGGGAAGTGCTCGCTGAACTAGGGGTGGTTCAGGCTCGTGATTGTGGTCCGGTTGCAGGAAAACAGGTGGATTATCAGAATATAACAGGTCGGTGTCGTCCGGTACATAAGACCGTTCGCCGTCGCTTTCGTTTCCACGATCAACCTGTTCTCCTACGGGTTTCTGCCGCTTGTCAGAATTCCCTCCGTCTGTTTTCTGCGTTTTGCAAAGTTTCAGCCGATTAAAGTGAACAATTTGCTTTCGTCCGGTCCCGTTCTCGAGCCCGATTCTGTAGTTCACGTCCGAAATTTTGTCTAAGATCACGTAAGGTCCCAACCACGGCTGCATGAGCTTCCTCGACTCTCCTTTCTTCGTTGCTGAATTGAAAAGCCAGACTCGGTCGCCAACACCAAAACTACCACCTACGCCTCGAGCATCATGGTAGCTCTTTTGTCGTTTCTGTGCTTTTTTTAGCTGTTCGCGAGCGAGTTCCGTGCGCTTCTTCAAGTCTTCCCCGTAATTCCGCGACATACTTCGTTGTGTCTCTGGGGCGATCTGGAGGGCTTCCGAACATAACGTCCGCTGGCAAACGAATTTCTCTACCGAACATCAGATAGAAAGGTGCAAAACCGGTCGATTCCTGTACGCTAGATCTGTACGCCATCATAACCTTCGGAAGGTGAACGTCCCAGTCTCGCTGATGTTTCTCTACGTACTTGGAAAGCATCGCTTCCAATGTCCGATTAAATCGCTCGATCATTCCATCTCCCTCCGGATGATACGCCGACGTACGTGTCTTCTCTATCCCAAGAAGAAGACAGACTTCCTGAAATAGAGAAGACTCGAAGTTCCGACCTTGATCCGTATGAATCCTTTCCGGCGCCCCGAAACGGCAAATAAACTCGTCGACCAGTTTTTGAGCTACCGTCTGTGCCTCTTGATTCGGTATCGCATAACTCTCCGTCCACTTCGACAGGTAATCACCAACTACCATGATGTACTTATTACCGTTCGTAGATTCCGGAAGAGGTCCAAGGATGTCAATTGCAACGCGTTCCATTGGGAAGCCTGGGGGACAGCTAACCAATGGAGCGCGATGTCCTTTCGTTGCGCCCTTACCCGTGGCACATTTCTCGCACTGTCGCACCCACTCTTCCACTTCGGTGCGCAGACCAGGCCAGTAGAATCGTTCCCGTACCTTCGACAGTGTCTTCGTGACGCCCAAATGTCCCGCCGTCGGATCGTCGTGTAACGCAGTGAGCACGTCTTTCACCAACGATCTAGGTACAACTAACAAAGGTTTCGAAGTTGTTCCGTCTTCGTTCTCCCAACACCGATACAAAACTCCGTCTCGAACTTCAAGGGCTTCCCAGTGGGAGCATAAATTATGTACAGTTCTGCTGAATCCTTGCATGTCTTCTTTCCGTGGAGGGTCTGATCTGGATTCTCGCCAAGACAACACATCTTTGATCACAGGGTCGGCCAGCTGCAACGATCTCAACTCCGCAGCTGTCCATCGCAAACACCAACTCCGTTCTGGACTAACCGCAGCAGTTCCAACCGTGGACTCCTCAGGAACATCGGCAGGATCCGGTGGTCTCCGAGACAACCCATCTGCGTTCCCGTGTCGTTTCCCCGGCCGCGACTGGACCTTGAAATCGAATTCTGCCAACTTCTCCAACCAACGTGCAACCTGTCCGCCTGGTTCCTTAAAGTTCTTAAGCCACCGTAAAGCATCGTGATCTGTTCGTGCAGTAAATCGTCGACCGTATAAATAGTGCCGGAAATGTTGACTATAGAAAACTAGAGCCAGCATTTCCCTCTTCGTAACCGAATAGTTCCTTTCAGATTTAGTAAGTGTCCTGCTCGCGTATGCAATCACCCTTTCTTCGCCCTCTTGAACTTGAGATAGCACAGCGCCAATTCCCAGGTCACTTGCATCCGTATCGAGATAAATTCCAAATCGAATTTCGGGTAACTTAACACGGGAGCGTTCACCAACTTTTTCTTCAAATCACCGAAAGCACGATCGCAAGCCGTAGTCCACACGAATGCTTTCTCATTTCCAACAGTCAGTGCGTGATGTAACGGGAAGCTATCGCCGCGAAATCTTTGATAAACCGCCGATAATAGGAAGCTAATCCCAGGAAGCTACGTAACTCGGTTTTGGTCAGTGGTACCGGCCATTGTGTCACGGCATCTATCTTGCTGGGGTCGGTTGCGACCCCCTCCTTAGAGATGACGTGGCCCAAGAACGGTACGACTTTCCGAAACAGTTTACATTTCTGTGGTTTCACCTTCAGTCCTGCTTCACGAAGTCTTGTGAATACTTCTCGTAACCTTTCCAGATGTTCTTCGAACGTCGTACTGAAAATGATGATATCGTCCAAATAAACCATACACGTGGACCATTGTAATCCCGCTAAGACAGACTCCATTAATCGTTGAAAAGTACTTGGGGCTCCAGTTAACCCAAACGGCATAACACGAAATTCGAACAATCCTTGTGGTGTTGCAAAGGCAGTTTTCTCTTGATCCGATGGGTCTACTTCAACTTGCCAATAACCGCTAGCAAGATCGATAGTGGAGAAATACTTAGCCCCACCTAAAGCATCAAGGGTCGAGTCAATCCTCGGCAACGGATAAGCGTCCTTTCGTGTGACGTCGTTGAGGCGACGATAATCAACGCAAAATCTAGTGCTACCGTCTT
>NW_021163918.1:0-18835 GCF_004324835.1 Dendronephthya gigantea | reverse complement strand
GTTATATGGTTATGGTTATATGGTTATGGTTATGTGGTTATATGGTTATGTGGTTATATGGTTATGTGGTTTGTGGTTATATGGTTATGTGGTTATATGGTTATATGGTTATGTGGCTATGTGGTTAGTGGTTATATGATTATGTGGTTATGTGGTTATGTGGTTATATGGTTATGGGGTTATGTTGTTATGGTTATATGGTTATGGTTATGTATTTAGTGGTTATATGGTTATGTGGTTATATGGTTAATGGTTATATGGTTATATGGTTATATGGTTATATGGTTATATGGTTATATGGTTATATGGTTATGTGGTTATATGGTTATGTGGTTATATGGTATATGGTTATGTGGTTATGTGGTTATATGGTTATGAGGTTATATGTTATATGGTTATATGGTTATATGGTTATATGGTTATGTGGTTATGTGGTTTATGGTTATATGGTTAGTGGTTATATGGTTATATGGTTAGTGGTTATATGGTTATGTTGTTATATAGTTATATTGTTATGTGGTTATATTGTAATGTGGTTATGTGGTTATGTGGTTATGTGGTCATATGGTTATATGGTTATATGGTTATGTTGTTATATGGTTATGTGGTTTTGTGGTTAGTGGTTATATATGGTTATGTGGTTATATGGTTAAGTGGTTATATGGTTATATGGTTATGTGGTTCTTGGTAATGTGGTTATATGGGATGTGGTTATATGGTTATATGGTTATATAGTTATGTGGTTATGTGGTTATATGGTTGTGTGGTTAGTGGTTATATGGTTATGTTGTTATGTGGTTATACGGTTATATGGTTAGTGGTTATATGGTTATGTGGTTATGTGGTTATGTGGTTATGTGGTTATATGGTTATGTGGTTATATGGTTATATGGTTATATTGTTATGTTGTTATGTTGTTATTGTGGTTATGTGGTTATATGGTTATGGTTATATGGTTATGTGGTTATATGGTTATATGGTTATATGGTTATGTGGTTATTTGGTTATATGGTTATATAGTTATGTGGTTATATGGTTATGTGGTTATGTGGTTATGTGATTATATGGTTATGTGGTTAGTGGTTATATGGTTATGTGGTTATATGGTTATCTGGTTATATCGTTATTTTGGTTAGTAGTTATATGGTTATATGGTTATGTGGTTATATGGTTATGTGGTTATGTGGTTAGTGGTTATATGGTTATATGGTTATATGGTTATGGTTCTATGGTTATATGGTTAGTGGTTATATGGTTATGTGGTTATACGTTATGTGGTTAGTGGTTATATGGTTATGTGGTTATATGGTTATATGGTTATGTGGTTATGTGGTTATATGGTTATGAGGTTATATGTTTATATGGTTATGGTTATATGGTTATATGGTTATGTGGTTATGTGGAATTATTTCAAAACTTCGTCATTATGTTAGTCTATCAACTCTTAAAACACTTTATTATGCTCTTGTTTATCCTTTTCTGACATATGGAATTCTGGTATGGGGAAGCACATACCAGACTACTCTTCAGCCATTGTTTGTTTTACAAAAGAAAGCTGTACGTATTCTAACTAATTCTAGTTTTCGTGAACATACCAGTCCGATTTTTAAATATTTGAATTTTCTTAAACTATGTGATTTGGTATCCTTTCAAATTGCCTTATTCAGTATAAGTTTTATAATCAGATGTTACCGCCTATTTTTAATGATTTTTTCTCTTCTGTAAGTAGCCAACATAACTATGGTACTAGATTATCTACTAAGCAGTCATTTTTGCTCCCCAAAGCTAGAACTAATTATGGAATTTTTAATATCAGATTTCAAGGGGCTAAAATTTGGAATTTCATTGCGGACGATCTTAAATCTCATTCTTTAAAAAAATTTAAACTGAGAGTTAAAGATAGCTTCCTTGAGAAATATTAATTTTTCTTACATAACAATGTTTTGCAACTTTCATAAATTTTTGTTGTATGTTATTTTGGCTTTGTTTTTTTTGTTATATTTCGTCCTTGTATTTGGTGCTAGTTATTTAAATAAGTTGACCAAGTAAAATCAACTGACTGCCAGCTTTTCTAGCCCTTTGGTTATTTTGGCAGCCAGTACTCTTAAAAAAAATTATTAAAAATGTGTGTATACTAGCTTTAAATGTATGTTGTTTTTTGTTTTTTTTTTGAGTAATAAATTGTATCTCTCTGTGGTTATGTGGTTTTATGGTTATATGGTTAGTGGTTATATGGTTATATGGTTAGTGGTTATATGGTTATGTGGTTATATAGTATATTGTTATGTGGTTATATTGTAATGTGGTTATGTGGTTATGTGGTTATGTGGTTATATGGTTATATGGTTATATGGTTATATGGTTATGTTGTATATGGTTATGTGGTTTTGTGGTTAGTGGTTATATGGTTATGTGGTTATATGGTTAAGTGGTTATATGGTTATATGGTTATGTGGTTATTAATAATGTGGTTATATGGTGATGTGGTTATATGGTTATATGGTTATATAGTTATGTGGTTATGTGGTTATATGGTTGTGTGGTTAGTGGTTATATGGTTATGTTGTTATGTGGTTATACGGTTATATTGTTTGTGGTTATATGGTTATGTGGTTATGTGGTTATGTGGTTAGTGGTTATGTGGTTATATGGTTATGTGGTTATATGGTTATATTGTTATGTTGTTATGTTGTTATTGTGGTTATGTGGTTATATATGGTTATATGGTTATGTGGTTATGTGGTTATGTGATTATATGGTTATATGGTTATGTGGTTATGTGGTTTTGTGGTTATGTGGTTATGTGGTTATGTGGTTATATGGTTATATGGTTATATGGTTATGTGGTTAGTGGTTATATGGTTATGGTTATGTGGTTATGTGGTTATGTGGTTATGTGGTTATGTGGTTATGTGGTTATATGGTTATTTGGTTATGTGGTTATGTGGTTATATGGTTATGCGGTTATGTGGTTATATGGTTATTTGGTTAGTTTTTTATGTTGTTATATATGAAAATATGGTTGTCCGCTATTTTATCACAGCTTATGGATGTATATCATGGACAGTTGTGTGGTTTTTCAAGTTAGGACGCATACGTGAGTATTTTGGATGCTCTCAGAGGTAGTTATATCACACAATTAAAGGCACTGTAATTGTTGTTGTGGTGATCATTTGGTTTTACGTACAATATTTTTTCGTTGCATTTCATAATATTTTTTTCCTTCAAGGAATTTTTTTAAATTTTATAATAGATAGAGGTATAACATATCAAAATTTGAAAAGAGGTTGTAAAGGCAGGTTGCCGATATATTCACGAATGAAGATTGCCACGAATTCTTTTAAAGGTTTACTTTTCGTAATACTGAGCAAATGTTACCGAAAAAAATTACCGAAGGCAAAGGAGACGCGAGAAAAATACGTCTAAAATAAAGTTTGAGCGGTTATATCTTATGAGCGCTAAATATCGATGCGACAGGATCGAATTTCAACACGATCTTCATGGGATTGTTACTTAGTGCGTTTTTTTAGTTTTTTTTCCAGAGGAACATATGTAGAAAGGTGAAACAGACGGGCCTATCTTTAGTTGATTCGGCTAGCTCGGATTTTTAAATATTATATCTATTAAACATTTTCCCTAACTTATATTAAACATTTTCCCTATATATATATATATGACAGTGTGATGGAGAATCTGTTCCGAATCCGAAATCTTAATTCAAAGACCAAGTAGCGTGTGGTTTGAGATACGTTGACGTCCTGGACCTTGCTGATGGAAAGTGTGTCAGTACGTGAAAAAGTTAGGGAAAATGTTTAATATATATAATATTTAAAAATCCGAGCTAGCCGAATCAACTAAAGATAGGCCCGTCTGTTTCACCTTTCTACATATGTTCCTCTGGAAAAAAAATACTAAAAAAACGCACTAAGTAAGAATCCCATGAAGATCGTGTTAAAATTCGATCCTGTCGCATCGATATTTAGCGCTCAAACGATATAACCGCTCAAACTTTATTTTAGACGTATTTTTCTCGCGTCTACTTCGCCTTCGGTAATTTTTTTTCGGTAACATTTGCTCAGTATTACGAAAAGTAAATCTTAAAAGGAATTCGTGGCAATCTTCATTCGTGAATATATCTGCGACCTGCCTTTACAACCTCTTTTCAAATTTTGATCTGTTATACCTCTAAGGCTCTATCAATTATAAATTTTAAAAAAATTCCTTAAAGGAAAAAAATATGAAATGCAACGAAAAATAATTGTACGTAAAACCAAATGATCACCACAACAACAATTACAGTGCCTTTAATTATGTGATATAACTACCTGAAGCATCCAAAATACTCACGCATGCGTCCTAACTTGAAAAACCACACAACTGTCCATGATATACATCCATAAACTGTGATATAATAGCGGACAACCATATTTTCATATATAACCACATAAACACTAACCAAATAACCAGATAACCACATAACCATATAACCATATAACCATATAACCATATAGCCATATAACCATATAACCATATAACCACATAACCCTATAACCACATAACCACATAACCAAAAAACCATATAACCACTAACCATTAACCACTAACCATATAACCACATAACCGTATAACCACATAATCATATAACCATATAACCATATAACCACATAACCATATAACCATATAACAACAAAACCACATAACCACTAACCATATAACCACATAACCATAAAACCATATAACCACATAACCATATAACCATATAACCACTAACTACATAACCATATAACCACATAAACATATAACCACATAACCGTATAACCACATAACCATATAACCATATAACCACATAACCACATAACCACATAACAATATAACCACATAACTATGTAACCACATAACCATGTAACCACTAACCATATAACCAATAACCATATAACCACTAACCATATAACCACATAACCATATAACCATATAACCATATAACCACATAACCATATAAATATAAACCAAAAAACCACATAACCATATAACCACTAACCACATTACCATATAACCATATAACCATATAACCATATAACCACATAACCATATAACCACATAACAAAATAACCATATAACCATATAACCATATAACCATATAACCATATAACCATAGTATAACCATATAACAATATAAACACATAACCACATAACCACATAACCACATAACCATATAACCACTAACCACATAACCACATAACCATATAACCTAACCATATAACCATATAACAACTAACCACATAACCACATAACCATATAACCACTAACCACATAACCACATAACCACATAACCATGTAACCACTAACCATGTAACCAATAACCATATAACCACTAACCATATAACCACATAACCACATAACCAAATAACCACATAACCATATAACCACATAACCATATAACCATATAACCATATAACCATATAACCATATAACCACATAACCATATAACCACTAAATACATAACCATATAACCATATAACCATATAACAACATAACCACATAACCATATAACCACATAACCATATAAACATATAACCATATAACCATATAACCATAGTATAACCATATAACAATATAAACACATAACCACATAACCACATAACCACATAACCATAAAACCATATAACCACATAACCATATAACCATATAACCACTAACTACATAACCATATAACCACATAAACATATAACCACATAACCGTATAACCACATAACCATATAACCATATAACCACATAACCACATAACCACATAACAATATAACCACATAACTATGTAACCACATAACCATGTAACCACTAACCATATAACCAATAACCATATAACCACTAACCATATAACCACATAACCATATAACCATATAACCATATAACCACATAACCATATAAATATATAACCAAATAACCACATAACCATATAACCACTAACCACATTACCATATAACCATATAACCATATAACCATATAACTACATAACGATATAACCACATAACCACATAACCATATAACCATATAACCATATAACCATATAACCATAGTATAACCATATAACAATATAAACACATAACCACATAACCACATAACCACATAACCATATAACCACTAACCACATAACCACATAACCATATAACCACTAACCATATAACCATATAACAACTAACCACATAACCACATAACCATATAACCACTAACCACATAACCACATAACCACATAACCATGTAACCACTAACCATATAACCAATAACCATATAACCACTAACCATATAACCACATAACCACATAACCAAATAACCACATAACCACATAACCATATAACCACATAACCATATAACCATATAACCATATAACCATATAACCATATAACCATATAACCATATAACCACATAACCATATAACCACTAAATACATAACCATATAACCATATAACCATATAACAACATAACCACATAACCACATAACCACATAACCAATAACCATATAACCATATAACCATATAAATAACCATAGTATAACCATATAACAATATAAACACATAACCACATAACCACATAACCACATAACCATATAACCACTAACCACATAACCACATAACCATATAACCATTAACCATATAACCATATAACAACTAACCATAACCACATAACCATATAACCACTAACCACATAACCACATAACCACATAACCATGTAACCACTAACCATATAACCAATAACCATATAACCACTAACCATATAACCACATAACCACATAACCAAATAACCACATAACCACATAACCATATAACCACATAACCATATAACCATATAACCATATAACCATATAACCATATAACCATATAACCACATAACCATATAACCACTAAATACATTACCATATAACCCTATAACCATATAACAACATAACCACATAACCACATAACCACATAACCACATAATCATATAACCACTAACCACATAGCCACATAACCATATAGCCATATAACCACTAACCATATAACCATATAACCACTAACCACATAACCACATGACCATATAACCACTAACCACATAATCACATAACCATGTAACCACTAACCATCTAACCAATAACCATATAACCACTAACCATATAACCACATAACCACATAACCACATAACCATATAACAATAACCACATAACCATATAACCAATAACCACATAACCTTATAACCACATAACCTCATAACCATATAACAACTAACCACATAACAACATAACCACATAACCACATAACCACATAAATATATAACCACCTAACCATATAACCACTAACCACATAACTATATAACCATATAACCATATAACGACATAACCATATAACCACTAACCACATAACCATAAAACGATATAACCATATAACCACATAACCATATAACCACAAAACCATATAACCACATAACCATATAAATATATAACCAAATAACCACATAACCATATAACCACTAACCACATTACCATATAACCATATAACCATATAACCATATAACCATATAACCACATAACCATATAACTACATAACCACATAACCATAAAACCATAAAACCATATAACCATATAACCATATAACCATATAACAATATAAACACATAACCACATAACCACATAACCACATAACCATATAACCACTAACCACATAACCACATAACCATATAACCACTAACCATATAACCATATAACAACTAACCACATAACCACATAACCATATAACCACTAACCACATAACCACATAACCATGTAACCACTAACCATATAACCAATAACCATATAACCACTAACCATATAACCACATAACCACATAACCAAATAACCACATAACCATATAACCACATAACCATATAACCATATAACCATATAACCATATAACCATATAACCATATAACCATATAACCATAATAACCACATAACCATATAACCACTAAATACATAACCATATAACCATATAACCATATAACAACATAACCCCATAACCATATAACCACATAACCACATAACCACATAATCATATAACCACTAACCACATAGCCACATAACCATATAACCATATAACCACATAACCATATAACCACAAAACCACATAACCATATAACCACATAACCATATAACCACATAACCATATAACCATATAACCACTAACCACATAACCATATAACCATATAACCATATAACCATATAACCATATAACCATATAACCATATAACCACATAACCATATAACCACATAACCATATAACCATATAACCATATAACCACATAACCATATAACCATATAACCACATAACGATATAACCACATAACCATATAACCATATAACCATATAACCATATAACCATATAACCATATAACCACATAACCATATACCATATAACCATATAACCATATAACCACATAACCATATAACCACATTGCCACATAACCATATAACCATATAACCACTAACCAAATAACCATATAACCATATAACCACATAACCATATAACCACATAACCATATAACCATATAACCATATAACCATATAACCACATAACCATATAACTATATAACCACATAACCATATAACCACATAACCATATAACCATATAACCATATAACCACATAACAATATAACCACATAACCATATAACCATATAACCATATAACCATAGAACCACATAACCATATAACCATATAACCACATAACCATATAACCATATAACCATATAACTACATAACCATATAACCATATAACCATATAACCATATAACCACATAACCATATAACCACATAACCATATAACCACCTAACTATATAACCACTAACCACATAACAACATAACCATGTAACCAGATAACCACATAACCATATAACCATATAACCATATAACCACTAACCATATAACCACATAACCATATAACCACATAACCACTAACCATATAACTAATAACCACTATCCATATAACCATATAACCATAGAACCATATAATATATATGTATATAGTATGTGTGTATATACAGTGTCTATACACACTATATAATTCATAAAATTATTCTAATATATGTAATGTATATTTCGAACCCTCGTAACATGAAAATATAACCTATGAATGGATTTAACTGACGAAGAGCTGATCCTTTTTTCTTTAGTGATTTCTTCGAATTTTGATTGTCTTGGACTTGAACCGTTTTCAGCTCATCAGGAAACGCTGCTCTCTGTACTCGTTGTAGTATTTCTTCCTCCGCTGCATGTAGCTCATTCAAGGTCAATTGCGTTGACAACAATTCTTCCTTGTTCCAGTGTGCTTCAATATCTTCTGTTGCAATCTTTCGTAGCTGTAACTTCATCCGAAGTTGTTCTTTAAACCGCAACAACCACGCTACCGCACGCTTCAACTTCCACCAACTAGAGAAATATGAGATCAATCTTTCCACGGGATGAACACTAGTTGCTGCAGTGTAAATACGGGCTTCTTTTCTGATTTCAGGATCGTCTTCCTTCATGATCGGTATCTCTTCCCTCTTCGGCTAATAGTCTTCGTTTTTCCACAAAAATTCAGGTCCTTGCAACCAACGATTGTTCTTTAATAAATTGTCCAGTTTAAGTCCTTTTGATCCATCGTCTGCTGGGTTATCTTCCCGATTAACGTATTTCCATTCATTAACTTCCGAACCATTGTGAATGATGGTTAGACGGTTCGACTCAAACGTATAAAATCTCTTGGTCTCATTGTTGATACATTTTAGAACAGATGTAGAGTCTGTCCAATAGAAAATTCTTCCGATTTCCAAATCTAACTCGTCTCGTATTATCTTTGATAATTTCACTGATATAACGGCAGCTGTCAGTTCCAGCCGAGGGATAGAAATTTCACGGTTAGGTGCCAATCGAGCTTTCCCCATAACGAACGCGCAGTATATTTGATTTTTATTGTCAGTAAGACGAAGAAATGCGACTGCCGAATATCCAACTCTCGATGCGTCGGAAAAAAGGTGTAGTTGTATCTCCACAATATCGCCGAGTTCATCAGGTTTGAAACACCGTTTCACGCGTATTTCACACAACTTTGAAAGATCTTCCAACCACCGTTTCCACTGGGCACATTCATCTTCTCCGAGGGGATCGTCCCATCCGATTCCTTTCCTACATAGCATTTGTAACAATAACTTAGCTTTCATGACGTATGGTGCTATGAATCCTAGCGGATCGAACAACGAGTATACAGCCGATACCAGAGCTCTTCGCGTCACTGGTTCTGTGTTAAAGAAGCGAGGCAATTTTTCAGTAACGTCCCAAATGAAAGTATCATCCTCTGTGTTCCACTTCAACCCAAGTGCACTTTCAATCGGAAGTTTCTCTACATCGAGATCGGCCACTGATTTCGCTCTCTCACTCTCCGGAATGGAAGCTAGTACCTTTCTATTGTTACTATACCACTTCGTGAGTCGAAATCCCCCCTTTGCTAGTAGTTCACGACTTTCTTGTACTAAAGCCACAGCTTCATCTGGTTGTTTCACTGATTTCATCATATCATCAACATATATATAGCGTTTTACACAGCAAAAAGTCGCTTTCTTATTTTGAGAAAAAAACTCATTTCAAGATTTTTTATCTTGAAATGAGAAAAATTTTCATGGGAGAATAGCAAGAAATAATTTCTCGCTAAGAAAACATATCAAGAAAATATTTTCTTTTTTTAAGAAAAAATGTTTTCTTAAAACAAGAAATTTTGGAGAAAAATAATCTTAAAACAAGAAATATAGTAACTATTTTTTAAGAAAAATTAACTTAATTTGAGAAATATTTACTTATATTAAGAAAAATATTCTTGTTATAAGAAAGTGGGAGAATAGCAAGAAATATTTTCTGAGCAAGAATTTTTTTCAGAATGAGAAAATTTTTCTTAAAACCTATTTTCTTGTTTTAAGAAAACATCTTTCATAAGAAATTATAATGTCTAAGTTAGATAAAATTACACCTAAAAAATGAGAAAATATTTTTTACATATAAGAAAAAAATTTTATTTCAAGAAAAACATCCTTGTTTTGAGAATAAATAACTTCAAATGAGACAATTTTGACTATTAAAAGCTGAAAATCCTAGTAATATATGCTTTTATAATATGAGTAATAATATACATGGATATTTTACTTAACAAAAGTTCAACCTACTTCTTTATATGACCTTAACATGCTTATACAAGCTAAACTGATGTCCTGTGGCACTTGAGTGTCTTTTAGAATTATAACTTGCAGGACTGGCAATTCTATTTCATGATGTTTTGGATAGTCAATGTCCAACAAATAGAATGAAGCCAGGAAGGCAACAACTGCATCAGCTATCTTTTCAACTGCTGCCCACATCAAAATATGTTTTTCAATAACAATGTAAATACCTTCCTGGTCAATCAGGATGATTGGAAGATTTCGAACTCATTTTCCCCAAAATACTTTAGATCTTCACTGTCAACCTATATATAGAGTACAAACAAAATGAATGCTCATATCAACAATTTAAGCTCACATTATTAATACCTCTGTATAGATTTACATGCAGTTAATTCATGGACTAACTAATTATCCTAAATTTTGTCCACTTTTGTCAGGAAATATCATAGAAATCTTCTTTAGGAGATGTATCATGTTACGACAAGCCTTCTGGATGTTTGGGAGATGGTTATGCTATTGATATTATTGTGATTTAATTGTGACAAATAGAATTTTAATGTATATAATTTCAAAACTTGCAACATATCTAACAACAATCTAACTGGTAAAAATCTGGCAACATATAGGTTTATTGAAATGTAGGCCATAATCATATAGTTTATCAAATACCATGCAACAAGAGAAAAAGTATTTCTTTATAATGCATTAAAATCAAGGCAATAAAAAATAATTAATGTTTTAGTTAACATTACAATGGTAAAAAACATGCATCTTAAAAATAGTCTTACTTTCAAAGGCTTGTTTTCATTTCCATTTCCAGTAAAATAGAGTATATCTATATCTTTCTTCATCTTCTACAATGCCAGTTCCTATAAAAAATTGAAATATTTACCAGGGTGTACCACTTTTCAATTGCAATATGTGTGGGGGAGAGGAATCTAGATACCAGACCCCAGGTCACACAGCACAAATATCTGATAAATTATAAACGTTTACATGTAACAGCATCTGAGTATAGAAAGGCAAATAACAACATACTAAAATACGATTAAGCTAATTATAAGTCAGTCTTAAGCGTGCGATATTTACTATTCGTTTACTAGTAGCAGAATTTTGAGTTTAGTTCGTAACGAATTTAATAGAGTACGTTCGGTTAAAATACTATTAAATTGTAGCAATACTCAACAAAATTAATACCTTCCAATATCTGCTCGCATTCTTTGACCACTCTAGCGATTTGTTCGAGCAAACTTGTCGTTTCTTGATCCATATTAAAACGTATGAATTGAAAAAAATCGATAAAATATCGGCGATCAGTGAAGACGCGTAACACAACAGCGACGAAAATTTGAAAAGGACGCGCTTCTTCCCACAATGCCTTTAGCGCTCTCTCGTTGACCGCGTGATCACGCGCGATATGTCGCGCACACGACGTTATGTTGCAATCCATGCTCCTTTCCATGATAATTAAAATTTAAAATATCAATCTTTGACTTTTGCATTGTAAATCTTACTTTTAGTATATCAAATATTATTGTACATGGGTAGCGAATTAAGGTGGTGTTTTTAGTTCAATAACCAAGCACACCGATTGAAAGGCTAAATGTGACACATTTCTCTCATGATGAAATTTGTTTCTAAAGAGCTTCTTTTTGGAAAAATTGTTTGTACATAAGACTTAGCTTAATATAATTTATAAAGGGAGGCGGACATTTGTTCATTGTAAATAACAATAATTCTATTGTATCAATTTTTTTATACCCCATTAAGTTCTTGTTTTCTTATTATTTTCTTATTCCAAGAAATTATTTTCTTGAAACGAGACTCAGATATAAGGCAAGCTTTCCTATTTTGAGAAATATTTGGGATATTACTCAATATTAATTTTCTCAAATTGAGAATTTCAGAAGTTAAGATAATCTTTCTTATTCCAAGAAATTATTTTCTTGAAACCAGATTCAGATAAGGCAAGCTTTCCTATTTTAAGAAATATTTGGGATGTTACTCAAGATTAATTTTCTCATATTGAGAATTTCAGAAGTTAAGATAATCTTTCTTATATCAAGAAATTATTTTCTCAGTATAAGAAAAAAATTCTAATTCATAAGAATATAATTTCTTGTTTTAAACTCTGTAAATCTGTGGCTTGACGACTTTCTTATTTTAAGAAATTACTTTCTAAAGGAGATTTTATATCCTAGAGTTAGAAAAAAATTCTCGGTTTAAGAAAAATTTTCTTTATATAAGAAAAAAATTCTTAAGATAAGATATATTTTCTCGATAAGAAAATGATTTTTTGCTGTGTACTGTATCCACTACACTTTGATCAAACTCGCTTTCGTGATCATCAGCTGTTTTCCTTAGGCAGAAATTCGCCACGCTTGGCGAGGATGTCGCACCAAACAAGTGTCTGACCATTCTGTATTCTTTCATTTCTCCCGAGAGATCTGCGTTCGGCCACCATAAGAACCGAAGAGCATCACAGTCCTGTGGTTCAACCAGCACCTGGTGAAACATAGCTTCTATGTCTGAGACTAGTCCCACTTGTTCCTGTCTGAACCGAATTAACACTCCGACAAGCTGATTTGTTTGGTCAGGACCTTGTAATAACTGCTGGTTTAAAGAGGTGTTCTTGTAGGTGGCGGCACAATCATAGACTACTCTTATCTTCTCAGGTTTTGCAGGATGGGTTACCGGGTGATGCAGGAGATACCAAATGGGGTTTTTGCTTGATTGCAGCTGTTCTTGCGGTATCTTCTCAGCATATCCTTTTTCCAGATAATCGTTTATCGTTGAAGCATATTTTCTCAGAAGACTTTCATCCTTTAGTAAACGTTTCTTTAACACCATTCCTCTCCGCAGTGCCATTTCCTTGTTGTTAGGTAAGTAGGGTGGTTTATGTCGCCATGGAAGGGCGACCTGCATGATAATGACCATCCACCTTTTTTAGCGATTTCTCCATCACCGTCAGAGCTCTTCTATCTTCAATGGATTGACAGACATTGGTATCCAAAATACAATCTTCAAAATCAGTTTTCCACAGTCTCTCCAACTGATGATTCAGATCTTGCGGCATGGACTTTTCTTCAACTAAACACGACTTTAACCCAGAGGCCGACCCATTTGAATGTAGCATTGAAATACCTTCATCCGAACTGTTCTCAAGCTGATAATCCTCTTCCATAGGTTGTTCTGGTTCATTCAACAGACACTGTCTGACTCGGGGCTTCACATTTGTCACAGGGCTTTTTGTGTTGCTGTCCGAGCAAATTTCGTATTATAGCAGTTGTTCTTTCTCCTTTCCCCGAGAGGGCCAACAACTGTCCATCCCAGGCTATACCTGATCGCCACTTGATCATTCTCTTCACCAATGCGATATTCGAGTGGTACGAATATGCTGGGTTTCTCCTGCAGACCAATCAATAACCAATGTTACCTCATTCGCATCTAATTCTGTTATTGGAACACCATCCAAATGATGCCATCTCTGAATATCCTCTCTGCGGGCAATACAACTTCCAGCAATAGGCATTTGCTCAACTGACCGTACATTTGATAACTCCAGTGATGTCACCCCGTCCATGGATGTGACTACGATATCCAAAAGTTCACTGTCAATTCGTTTAGACCCATTTATCCCTGAAAGGAAGAAATCAATCCTTTGACCATGGGCTCCTAGTTCTTTCTGCAATTTCTGATGAATGAGTGTAACTTCTGAGCCACAATCTAATAGAGCATATGTTACAACTAAAGGTTGCTCTCGTCCCTTTATTTGCACTTTCACTGGTACAACGCTGAGGCAAACTCTCTCGCCGGCCCCAGTTGCCACAGTTACTCTGGACTCTGCCTGTTTATTCTTCTCATTATCGGAGCCTGTTTCTTTACTGTGTTCATCAGGCAAATGTTTGCCATCACGATTTCCTTGAGGTGTAATTGCTTCTGGAGGATGCAACAAGGTATGATGCCCTTCATTGCAGCCTTCTTTCTGACATCGAAAATGTACTTTGGGGCATGTCCGCATAAAATGGCCATTACTAAGGCATTTCATACATAGGTGATTTTCCTGAACAAATTTCTTCTTGTCTTGATACGATATCTTATTATATGCTGAACACTTCCAAATCCTATGTGCTCCAGAACAGAACAAACATTTAGAATAAGGCGAATTTGACACACGATTTCTTTCTTGGGTTTGCTGTGCACCTGCAGTTAAAGCAGCTGCCCTATGTACAAAGCGTCCACCTACCCCTTGTCCCTTCCCTCTTATCTTTGACGTACTACTTGAAAGATCTTCCGCAAACTCATTGTTTACAAGTTTTGCTCTTCCTCGCACAAACGCCAAGAAGTTTTGAAAATTTGGTCTTGAACCAGATTCAATAATTGTTCCTGCACGCTCTGTCCATTTAACCTTCATAAACATGGGGAGCTTCCTATTTAACTCGCGTAAAGTGTTTACGTGACTTAATTCACTTTCATATTCTGGCCCCATACTGGTCAGGGTTCTGTTAGCAATTTCTAACTTTCTTGCATATTCCAACAAACTCGGTCCATCTGCTTGTTTCAGGACCGGCAGGTTCTCCAGTTTCCTGATATGTGCTTTCGCAATTATATGGGGCTTCCCAAAGTTTTCCTTTAAGGTATTCTTTGCCGTAACATAACCTTGTTCCACTGGCAGGTTCACACAAGACTCTATTGCTTCAAGAGCTTTCCCATTGCAGTATCAATAGTTGAAGTATTGTGGCATTGTCAGGGTTATCCTTCTCCAGACAAGTTTCAAAGTTATGAATGAAGGAGACATAATTCATAGGCTCTCCATCAAAACTCATGTATTTAATCCTTGGGGTTGACACTACTTGTCGTAATGCTCTAACCATCTCTTCGCCACTGTCACTCCTTACAGGCATTGGCAACTCCACCCTCCTCTCAGGTGATTGCCATGGTAATTTAGTTGCTGATTCTGTAGGTAATTTTACAGTTGGGTGCCATAGAGGTGTATCAAAGTTTCTACAGTTCTCTACAGATGGCATTTGAAATGCTGAGGGTAATTTGGTGTTTAACTGCAATCTATCATCTCCAGGATAGTTCCACAATTTACTTGTTTGAGGGCTGAAAGCACTAGGCTGACTTGTATGCTGCTTCGCTGCTAGAACTAAAGTGGGGTAGTTCACAACTGGACGATTCGCCATTGTGAGTTTTGCATAGTCCCAGTCCATTCTACTTGCTACACACACTACCGGTCTATACGCTTCATGTTTCCCAAAATTCTGCATTGTTCTCGACTGGTTTTGGATTGAAGGACGACCAGTATAAATTTCACTATCCAATCCATAAACAACATTCTCAGGCAGAGGGTCTAATTCATATTGTCCCCGTAATACTCATCAGCTAGTTCATTTTGAATATTGAAACTAACCTTTGCCTGTTCCTCCATTAGCTCTTCTTCATACTTTAGCTCTGCCATTCTCCTTTTCATTTCATGTCGTTGCATTAACTGGCTAACTTTTAACTGTGCAAGGGCTACCTTCTCTCTCTTCTTCGACAAGGCTGATGTTGAACTTGCACCACTTGTTGAAACACTAATTTGGCTTTGACCTTTACCAGTACTCTGCAACTTTGACTTTCTTCCCCAACATGCAAATAGTTGGTCCAAATGTACCTTTTCGTCCATCTGATCTTTGTATGTTAAATTAGCTCTTCTTCTTTCATCTTCAGCTGTAACAACCTCCAAGTACTGCTCATGAACACTAACAAATTCACTCCATAGTTTATCATACCCATTTTTCTTCGACACAATCTCGTCAGTATTTCCTAGTCCTGCATCCATAAGTCCTTGAATGTCCTCGTGTAATCTTGATAAACTGTTAATATACTCCAACCTGGACTTGAATAGATTATTTATGTTCTCCAGCATATATTCTTCACGACTCATAATAGCTAAATTTAATTGCACTTCAATAATTGCAAATCCTTTTTCTCAGTCTACTTAAAGTTTAATGTACACAATGTTCATAATATATCACTCTAGATGAAACCCCATCCTCATTACTTCATGTTCCACAATAATAATATATCCAAACAATACTAACTCGTAATCGCGAGTTTAACTACCGAAACCAGTTCGACGTGTTCAAGCTGACAATTTAAGGCTATAGCCAACGTACTGTACAATACAATATTGTTTTCTTCCTGAAATATGTCCCTTTAAGTACCATATGTTTATACCCAACACACCAATGACCGAATAATTCCGTAATATCGATCCTCTATCGTAAACAACTATGAAGTAATACACTCTCGTTCAACAATGCAATGTGAAATAACAATAGCGTCTTCTTCCTGAAGACCAAACCTTTTCAAACGTATTAAATTCCACGTGACACCCACGACTTTAATACTTATAATCCCACGATTCCACCTTGTTTCCAACTAAAGTAACGACATAATCCATACCATATTCCCTTGAAACAACACAATTTTCAAACGGTAATACTATCTTTTTTCTGACGACTTTCACTCTGATCACGCGTAGAATTCTCAAACGGTTCTAAACTGTAACTTTCTTTGGACGCCGACCCGGACTAATACACACAACTCCATTTAACTCAACTTTGTTTACCTTACTTTCGCGTTTACAATAACTTTTTCTTTACCTCTCCTCTACTACCTCAGTTCACTTTATTTAACTACGTTTACTCTCTCTTCAGAGTACATTTAAAAACCCTTTGAGTACGTTTAGAACCGTTTGGTTCTACATGCATATATAAATTTGTCAATATGGCGTCCATTCGCCTAAAAACTCTCCTCTGAAACCCGCGTGTTCCGTCACATAACACTCGCATACCGGAAAACACCACTTACCGGAAGAAACGGTAGCTACAATATATATATATATATATATATATATATATATATTATATATATATATATATAACATATAAATATATATATATATATAATATATATTATATATAAATATATATATATATATATATATAATATATATATATATGTATATAATATATATATATATACTGGTTCGTATCAAAAAAGGTTGTCCTGAGCAAGTATATGTATATATCGATCACGTGACATTATTATGCATCAACACGCGTGGGATTGTACAAGCGTGTTAATTGCGAGTTCGTGTATAGCAAGGTGAACGATTAGAAAATGCCAAGACCATATTCGGATGATTTAAGGTGGAGAATGGTTTACCAACGACTGTTTTACGAAAGAATCATCGACGAAATTACAGCACAGCTATTTGTTTGTTTAAAAACCGTCTATCGTACTCTCAGCACCTTTTGGAACACGGGTGATGTAAAGCCTTGCCGTATGGGGCCCAACAGCGAGCAAATCTTATTCCCACACGAAGAATATTAACATGGACTGTTTACTGCGAACGCCGCAAATACAGTTGAATGAGATAGCAAGCTATATGTAAACCTCTTCAATAGGATTGAAATCAGGACTGTCGTACACTCGTTCTAAACTTCTTGTACATGATGTGTTGGGTGGTTATCTGTTAAAAAATATGCATATTACTAGTTTTAGCAGTTGCATCTTTGTGCACCAACAAGTTTTGTTTAAACAGATAGATCAAAACATGATCACAAATTCAGTCATCCCTTGAGACATATGT